>NC_133162.1:63003823-63303970 GCF_040802235.1 Manis javanica
TAATTTTTCCTATTAAGTATAAGTCTAGTTTATGCATTTTAATGTTTTAGTGTGTTCTTCCATTCCATAAATATATTTATCCTTTTCCTTAGAGATGGGCATTTATACTGTTTTCAATTTTTTGTTTCAATGAACAATCCTTCTACCCACTTCCACATACATACCCATCCCAGTTTCTCTAGGACATTCCCCTCTTCTCTCTAAGAATAATTCCAGCTTCATTCAAAAGCCAGTCACAATTTCATAAAGCCTTCCTACAGGTCTCTAATCTATTACAGGCCTTATGATCCACCTGCTTCATTGAGCAGGACTATATTTTTAAAAACATATACAGTATAGACTAAAGATGGTGGCATGAGAGGAGAGACAGAGGCTTCTTCCTAAAACTAGATACAATTAGAAAATTTAATTGGCGCAAGTAATCCTGAGAAAACAACAGGAAAGAGGACAGCGTCAGACTGCACACACCTGGAGAAAAGAGCAGACCTCAGCGAATGGGGTAACGTAACAGAGCTGTGGCTCCGTGGGAACCAAGCCCTTCCCCATCCCAGCTCACCAGCGGGAGGAAGAGAAACAGAGCAGGGAGGGAGTGGAAGGCTGGGAACCGCTGAATACCTAGCTCCGGAGGTCTGCTCTGGGATCACAAACCTACATTTCATGGTGCTTTCATGGGACTCGCATGACTACTGGGTTGGAAAGTTAATACAGGCAGAGTTCCTGGAGAGACTGGGATTCTGGCTGCTTGTGGAAAGCAGGGATCCATATCTGGCTGCTCTGGGACAAAAACTTATACCTGTGTGACCAGCCTACTGGCTCAGTCAGTGGAGACAAGCACAGCAGCTGGGAGGCAGGGAACAGCTCTTTCCTACCCCCAGGCACCAGTACCGCTCCCCTGTGACCCCCGACATTGCTTCAGGGGCTCAGCAGCTCCAGAATAGAGCTTCTGCACACTAGAGGGTACCATATACAAACATGAAACGCCAAAGGAACCTTGTCCAGAGTAAAACTGTTAATACAACTCCCGAGAAAGATGTAAATGATATGGACCTCGTGACACTTCCTGAAAGGGAGTTCAAAATAAAAATCATCAACATCCTAATGGAGGTACAGAAAGACATCCAAGAACTCAGGAATGAATTCAGGTCAGAGATCCAATCGTTAAAGAACACAGTGGAGGGTATTAAAAGCAGGTTGGATACGGTGGAGGAGACAATAAATGAAATAGTAACTAGAGAAGAGGAATACAAAGAAGCTGAGGCACAGACAGAAAAAAGAATCTCTAAAAATGAAAGAATACTGAGAGAACTGTGTGACCAATCCAAATGGAACAATATTCACATTATAGGGATACCAGAAGAAGAAGAGAGAGAGAAAGGGATAGAAAGTGTCTTTGAGGAGGTAATTGCTGAAAACTTCCCCAATCTGGGAAAGGAGATAGTCTCTCAGGCCATGGAGATCCACAGATCCCCCTACACAAGGGACCCAAGGAAGACAACACCAAGACACATAGTAATTAAAATGGGAAAGCTCAAGAATAAGGACAGACTGTTAAAAGCAGCCAGAGGCAGAAATAAGATCACATACAAAGGAAAGCCCATCAGACTAACATCAGACTTCTCAGCAGAAACCTTACAGGCCAGAAGGGAGTGGCATGATGTATTTAATGCCATGAAGCAGAAGGGCCTGGAACCAAGATTACTTTATCTGGCAAGATTATCATTTAAATTTGAAGGAGGGATTAAACAATTTCCAGATAAGCAAAAGCTGAGAGAGTTTACCTCCCACAAACCATCTCTGCAGTCTATTTTGGAGGGACTGCTGTAGATGGAAGTGTTCCTAGGGTTGGATAGCTGTCACCAGAGGTAGTAAAATCATGGTAGGGAGGGTGGAGCAGCTGATTGCGAGGCAAATGCAAAATCAAATTGACTATACCCAAAGTCAATCAAGGGATAGACAAAAAGTACAGAATTTAATATCTAATATATAAAGAATGAAGGAAGAAGAAAAAGGAGGAGAAATAGAAAAGAACCTTTAGATTGTGTTTGTAACAGCATGCTAAGTGAGCCAAGTAAGACTCTTAGATAGTAAGGAAAGTAACCTGGAACCTTTGGTAACCATGAATCTAAAGCAATAAGTACATACCTATCGATAATCACCCTAAATGTAAATGGACTGAATGTACCAATCAAAAGACATAGAGTAATAGAATGGATAAAAAAACAAGACCCATCTATATGCTGCTTACAAGAGACTCACCTCAAACCCAAAGACATGCACAGATTAAAAGTCAAGTGATGGAAAAAGATATTTCATGTAAACAATAGGGAGAAAAAATCAGGTGTTGCAGTACTAGTATCACACAAAATAGACTTCAAAACAAAGGAGGTAACAAGAGATAAAGAAGGACATTACATAATGATAAAGGGTTCAGTCCAACAAGAGGATATAACCACTATAAACATATATGCAACCAACACAGGAGCACCAGCATATGTGAAACAAATACTAACAGAACTAAAGGAGGAAATAGACTGCAATGGATTCATTTTAGGAGACAACAACACACCATTCACTCCAAAGGACAGATCCACCAGACAGAAAATGAGTAAGGACACAGAGGCACTGAACAACACACTAGAACAGATGAACCTTATAGACATCTATAGAACTCTACACCCAAAAGCAACAGGATACACATTCTATCCCAAGTGCACATGGAACATTCTCCAGAATAGACCACATACTAGGCCACAAAAAGAGCCTTAGTAAATTCAAAATGATTGAAATTATACCAACCAACTTTTCAGACCACAAAGGTATAAAACAAGAAATAAATTGTACCAAGAAAGCAAAAAGGCTCACAAACACATGGAGGCTTACCAACATGCTTCTAAACAGTCAATGGATCAACGACCAAATTAAAATGGAGATCCAGCAATATATGGAAATAAATGACAACAACAACACAAAGCCCCAACTTCTGTGGGACGCAGCAAAAGCAGTCTTAAGAGGAAAGTATATAGCAATCCAGGCATATTTAAAGAAGGAAGAACAAACCCAAATGTAGAGTCTAATGTCACAATTATCAAAATTGGAAAAAGAAGAACAAATGAGGCCTAAATTCAGCAGAAGGAGGGAGATAATAAAGATCAGAGAAGAAATAAACAAAATTGAGAAGAATAAAACAATAGAAAAAATCAATGAAACCAAGAGCTGATTCTTTGAGACAATAAATAAAATAGATAAGCCTCTAGCCAGACTTATTAAGAGGAAAAGAGAATCAACACACATCAACAGAATCAGAAATGAGAAAGGAAACATAACGAAAGACCCAACAGAAATACTAAGAATTATTAGAGACTACTATGAAAACCTATATGCTAAGAAGCTGGAAAACCTAGAAGAAATGGACAACTTCCTAGAAAAATACAACCTTCCAAAACTGACCAAAGAAGAAACACAAAATCTAAACAAACCAATTACCCACAAAGAAATTGAAGTGGTAATCATAAAACTACCCAAGAAAAAAACACCTGGAATTTTATCAGACATACAGAGAAGATATAATACCCATTCTCCTTAAAGTTTTCCAAAAAATAGAAGAGGAGGGAATACTCCCAAACTCATTCTATGAAGCCAACATCACCCTAATACCAAAACCAAGCAAACACCCCACCAAAAAAGAAAATTACAGACTAATATCCCTGATGAACATAGACACAAAAATACTCAATAAAATATTAGCAAACCGAATTCAAAAATATATCAAAAGGATCATACACCAAAACCAAGTAGGATTCATCCTAGGGATGCAAGGATGGTACAACATTCGAAAATCTATCAACATCATCCACCACATAAACAAAAAGAAAGCCAAAAACCACATGATCATCTCCATAGATGCTGAAAAAGCATTCTACAAAATTCAACATCCATTCATGATAAAAACTCTCAGGAAAATGGGTATAGAGGGCAAGTACCTCAACATAATAAAGGCCATATATGATAAACCCACAGCCAACATCATACTGAACAGCGAGAAGCTGAAAGCTTTTCCTCTAAGATCGGGAACAAGACAGGGATGCCCACTCTCCCCACTGTTATTTAACATAGTACTGGAGGTCCTAGCCACAGCAATCAGACAAAACAAAGAAATACAAGGAATCCAGATTGGTAAAGAGGAAGTTAAATGGTTACTATTTGCAGATGACATGATATTGTACATAAAAAACCCTAAAAATTCCACTCCAAAGCTACTAGAACTGATATCGGGATACAGTAAAGTTGCAGGATACAAAATTAACACACAGAAATCTGTGGTTTTCCTATACACTAACAATGAGCCAATATAAAGAGAAATCAGGAAAAAAATTCCATTCACAAATGCATCAAAAAGAATAAAATACCTAGGAATAAACTTAACCAAAGGCCTATACCCTGAAAACTATAAGACACTCTTAAGAGAAATTAAAGAGGACACTAACAAATAGAAACTTATCCCATGCTCTTGGCTAGGAAGCATTAATATTGTCAAAACGGCCATCCTGCCCAAAGCAATATACAGATTTGATGTAATCCCTATCAAATTACCAACAACATTCTTCAACTAACTAGAACAAATAGTTCAAAAATTCATATGGAAACACCAAAGACCCCAAATAGCCATAGCAATCCTGAGAAAGAAGAATAAAGTGGCAGGGATCTCACTCCCAACTTCAAGCTCCACTACAAAGCCATAGTAATGAAGACAATTTGGTACTGGCACAAGAACAGAGCCATAGACCAATGAAACAGATTAGCGACTCCAGACATTAACCCAAACATATATGGCCAATTAATATTTGATAAAGGAGCCATGGACATACAATGGGGAAATGACAGTCTCTTCAACAGATGGTGCTGGCAATGACAGCTACATGTAAGAGAATGAAACTGGATCACTGTCTAACCCCATACACAAAAGTAAGAGAATGAAACTGGATCACTGTCTAACCCCATACACAAAAGTAAATTCAAAATGGATCAAAGACCTGAATGTAAGTCATGAAACCATAAAACTCTTAGAAAAAACCATAGGCAAAAATCTCTTGGACATAAACATGAGTGACTTCTTCATGAATATATCTCCCCGGGCAAGGAAAACAAAAGCAAAAATGAACAAGTGGGACTATATCAAGCTGAAAAGCTTCTGTACAGCAAAGGACACCATCAATAGAACAAAAAGGTACCCTACAGTATGGGAGAATATATTTGTAAATGACAGATCTGATAAAGGCTTGACGTCCAAAATATATAAAGTGCTCATGCACCTCAATAAAACAAAAAGCAAATAATCCAATTAAAAAATGGGCAGAGGAGCTGAAGAGACAGTTCTCCAAAGAAGAAATGCAGATGGCCAACAGACACATGAAAAGATGCTCCACATTGCTAGTTATCAGAGAAATGCAAATATAAACCACAATGAGATATCACATCACACCAGTAAGGATGGCTACCATCCAAAAGACAAACAACAACAAATGTTGGTGAGGTTGTGGAGAAAGGGGAACCCTCCTATACTGCTGGTAGGAATGTAAATTAGTTAAACCCTTGTGGAAAGCAATATGGAGGTTCCTCAAAATGCTCAAAATAGACTTACCATTTGACCTAGGAATTCCACTTCTAGGAATTTACCCTAAGGATGTAGCACTCCAGTTTGACAAAGACAGATGCACCCCTATGTTTATCGCAGCACTATTTACAATAGCCAAGAATGGAAGCAACCTAAGTGTCCATCAGTAGACGAATGGATAAAGAAGATGTGGTACATATACACAATGGAATATTATTCAGCCATAAGAAGAAAACAAATCCTACCATTTGCAACAATGTGGATGGAGCTAGAGGGTATTATGCTCAGTGAAATAAGCCAAGTGGAGAAAGACAAATACCAAATGATTTCACTCATCTGTGGAGTATAAGAACAAAAGAAAAACTGAAGGAACAAAACAGCAGCAGAATCACAGAACCCAAGAATGGACTAACAGTTACCAAAGGAAAAGAGACTGGGGAGAATGGGAGGGTAGGGAGGGATAAGGGCAGGGAAGAAGAAAGGGGGTATTATGATTAGCATGCATAATGTGGGGGGCAGGGAAAGGGAGGCTTGTGCAACACAGAGAAGACAAGTAGTGATTCTACAACATCTTACTATGCTGATGGACAGTGACTGTAATGGGGTTTGTTGGGGGGACTTCAGGTAGGGGAGAGCCTAGTAAACATAATGTTCTTCATGTAATTGTAGATTAATGATAACAAAATAAAATTAAAAAAAAAATATATATATATATATATATATATACATACAGTATATAAGTCTTTTTACCCCCACACTAAACAGTATGCTCTTCAAAGAAATCACATTTCTCTGGCATTTTCTATTATTTATAGTAAGCACTGAATAAAGAGATGTAAATTATTTGAACATAACAGCTTTATTACTAGTAACCTATCTCTGCCTATACAGGACTTATCACTTAGTTGATAGTCCACAGAAACTTAGTAATAATATTTTTGTTGTATGAATGAATACATAAATCCAGTAAGTTGTACTTTACTTCTAATTTACTTCCCCATCAAGCTCTACTAATGTAGAAGTACTGTTACTTTACTTCCCCATCAAGCTCTACTACTATTCATAATACTGGCAATGTGTCATTCCAGAAAGGTTAAGTAGTTTAAATTCACTTATCTGGAAAAAATAATGAAGTAGAAAAACTAATTTCTTGAGACAATACCACACACTAAAACACATTTTAAAAATACTATGCTTCAGGTTCCTGAATTTAGAGATTAGATGTTGAAGACTAGAATCTTTATAAGTGTTAAGAATGTGCACAGTAGAGGGAATTCCATTATTATTCTCCACTTATCTACTTGATTATTCCTCCACACAGTGTTTCAAAATCATGGGAATACAGTTTTTAACCATCTTACCACTAAGCTGTGTCACAGAGATGCTCATTTGCACACTGATGAGGCTGTTGCAGATGAGCATAGAAATATACTAGCCCAATGTTTGCAAACTTCACTCAGGCAGAAGGTCTTAAAATAAAGGTTATTAGACTCCTCTTCTGAAACTTCTGATGTAATGGGTCTTAGAAATCTGCATTTCAGAAGATTAAAGCAGGTGATTTAGATGGAGATGTTCTTCTACAGACCAATCTGACACACACTGATGCATTGCTAGACCTCTGAACCTCGGTTTTTTCATCTGCACAATGTTAGGAAACTCAACAAAATTATTTCTATCAGTCCTCCTGGTTAACAAAGAAGCCATGGACTAAAGTATAATGAACAGTTGACCTTTGAGCAATGCTGAGATTGGGGTGCTGACCTCTCTGCACAGTCAAAAATATGGGCATAACTTTGACTCACCAGAAACTTAACTACTAATCACCTACCATTGGCCAGAAGCTATACCAATAGCGTACATTGTCAATTAACATGTTTTGTATATGTATTATGTGATGTATTCTTATAATAAAGTAAGCTAGAGAAATTTTTTTTCAAATTGTTAATCATCAAAAAAATTTTCCAATATATTTATTGAAAAAAATCTGCATGTGAGTGGACCCATGTTGTTCAAAGGTCAACTGTAAGTCAAGGTCATTAATTCAAAATTAGAGATAGCTAAGTCCCAAAAAGTTGGTTAGTCTTTTCAAATTTTTCTCTTTACTTATATTTTTCTCACCTCCTAGTTCAGAAATTCCATGCACTTGATTATAATTACTCTGTATCACTACTATAATTTTTTTATTGTTGCTACAAAACATGGAGGATGAACTAACTACGTTTGCTTCTAGTTAGATAAAAGTGTCTATTTAATGTTCTAATCTATACATTAATTTATTTCTATAAGACAGACGTGTAATCTTGTAATTTAAAATTTGAAACTTTTTTTATACTATATATAATTTAAAAAGTTAAATATCAAAATACAAATTAGACACTTCAAGGGGCACATATAAAATTGACCTTTAATACCAAAATTTTCAATAAGCAATACCAATGTGCTCAACCAACCTGTTTAGCCATAAACAATTTACAAATGTTTTAATACAGATTCAGCAAGTTTTTAAAGCAAAGCAATGTGTTTATTGTAAAGAAACTTGGAATTTACAGATCTGTGGGGCAGTATCAGTTGGAGAAAAAGGGTTAGGTGTGCAGTTTTCCAACCAATGTGATTAACAAATTATAAAACAAGAGTCCCTAAACTGAAGTGGTTCTCTTTTCAAACAATGTTCTGAACATATCACTCAAAACCTGGTCCTGTTGTTCCACGACCAAAATGACTCTTAGTGCAGGAGGAGGACACTTTGGAGGTTGGTATCTGATAGTCTGGGGCATGTACAGGGCTGGAATGTTTTTTTCTGAGCTTAAAGTCTGCCTGTATTCCTTGAGTCATAAGTTATATTTGGTGTGGGTGAGATTTATGATTCCTTTGGATCTGACATTGGACATTTTGTGTCATACAGGATCAAATAAGAGTCTCTCTCCAACATGTGGCCCAACCCACTCTCTCAAAATGCCTATGGTGAATTTTATGTTCATGATTCCCTTTCTAATGTTTATAATTGACTACTGTGCATGTATGTGCACTCACATGCACACTTCGCTTCATGTAAAAATACCACATATTTGCCTGATTTGAACTTTATATAAATAACATCATACACACATAAGCTTCTGCAACTTGTAAGAGAACACTTTGGAAATGTTTAACAACACTGAACGTTGTGTTAAGCCAATTTGCTTTTATCCATTAGGCTTAAGCACTTGTTAATTCTAAGCACAGCCATGTGGTTTTAAATGGCAGTTCACACTTTTATTCTAATGGGTATGCAAGGTATATGGAATAGAATCAGGAAATCAGGATGCATTTGAATTATTATTGGAACTCTGACATTTTGTCTACCAGTCCTCTTCAATTTTGGTTCAGCTCATTTATGGAAAGATGGTTCATTTTTTTGATGTAACAACAAGAGAAACATAAGCATAAAGCTTTATCAGAGATAATTTTCATGCCCAGTTGTGATATTTCAGCACTTTATTATCACTGCTTAGGGGGTGGGCAGGAGTTACCTTCCCAGGCAACAGCACAGACTGATCAAAGTACGGAGAGCTAACGTAGCTTCTACATGAGGCATACCAGGTTCTTCAGATATCACTGCAAGCATTCTGCCTCAAGTTTGAGAAAGACCAGTTTTTGTAGGCTTCATGGAGGAGAACAAATATTTCAGAGTTTATTTTATACTGTTTCTCTGTGTGGGTGTGCTTCATGGATTAATAAAAACTGTTTTAAATTTAAATAAATGTCCTGAATGAGGGGAAATCCATTTGTAACTCTGCAGCCTCCTGCCAAGTGTCTCTCTCCGTCTCACAACATTTTCTGAGGAAAATCCAGGTTGGTGGTAACAAGGAAAATATCTTTGGCAGGATTATTCTTTAGACATTTTAAATGCATGTGGAAATAAGTTTACATCTGTATGCCTAAAACAAAACATACAGATTAGGGAAATTTCAGTTCTACAACTTATTTGCCTGCTTACCTGAATCTACTCTTCATTACTCCTTTCTTTCTATTTCTTCCCATTGAGACTCAACACTTGTTCACCTTTTGCTTCTTAAACCTTAATATAGTGATTCTGGTACATTAATACTAGAATATAATATACTAAGCTATTATGTTAATTACTGTATAATTAATATAATTCAGAATCATAGCAGCCAATTTGTCTGACCAGATAAACTAGGTTAGGAAAAAATCTATTCTTGGTTTTAAAATAAATCTTGAATGTCAAAAGAGCCTAATATATTCTTACTACCTCTCTCCCAGGATCCCTTTGGTGTTCTGAAATACTGCCAAGGGAATCAGTATTTCCATTTCTATTTATACATATTACAAAACTCATAAATTAAGTACCATTACTGCACCTATCTTTCTCTGAAACTGGCTACAAACCACAGCTCCTTTTAGGGAGTGCTACATCTGCCATAATAGGGCAGTTACAAAAGTCTGTCAGAAATTCATCTTCAATGGATAAACATATCATTCCATAACAGCAAAGAATTGGCAATGTAATCCACAAAAAATAAAACCAGATCGTCAAGACAAAAAGTCCCTTGACCTCCTGTATCATTTATATCCCTGTGGATTTTCAATTCTCCCTGCTTCAGTGTTAAGAAACAAAACAGTAAATGTTAAGCTCTACCAGTTTATATATGAACCACAAAACATGAACATTCCTAATCCTCTAACACTGGAAAATACAAGCTACAGTTTTAAACGTAACTGCAATCAGGCATGTCATTTCTTGATGTCTTTTAAGAAGCCAGTCCCTGACTTCTCTTTCTAGCCCAGAGCTTCTGATATCAATCAAAAGAATAGGGATGAAAACAGTATAAAAACTGATTTCTTCACTTTAGTGGACATGCCATTGGTATAAACACTGACACATTCCTGATTCAAAAATTAGTCCAAAGAGGATTATCTTAAATGTGAGCCAACAAGATTTATAATCTTCCACATATTCTGTTCACTGTGACTCTGTAAATCTCTCTTTCCTATTTTAGTATGAGCCATAAGGTACCAGAGTCAATCACATTTATTAAATTAGAAGAAATAAATTTACTTATTTTTAGATGTGACAAATATAAAAATAAAACCTGCCATATAAATTCCCTTCCATCTGCATTTCCTTCCTTATAATATATACAAATTATATTGAAAGATCACTTACGATAATGCAAATTGAATTCAAATCATAGGTTATAGTACACTGACACAAATGCATTAAATGCAAAAATGATTATGACTTTACTGTTGGAAGGTATTTAAGGCATTTAAAAAATATATTAGGGTATTAACTTGTGTAGGTCCCCATTTTCCATATTCAATGTCTTTTTTAGTGTTTAAATAAAAATTATGAGGTTTATAATATTGAAAAAGTAAAATAGAAGGAGAAATAAATTACAATTTTTCAGTTATATCCCTTCCCCTATAATTCACTACTTCGAATAGTTTTTTAGTATCCATTCAATTCTTCTTTCTGAAGATACAATGAAACCTGAATATACTTATATCCTCAGAGTATTAAGCAACTTTTCCTAAGGATACTAAAATTAGTAAGTTTCAGAGCCAGATTCCAACTTGGGCCCATCTGATTTCAGAGCCCAGATGTTTCATTAGAGCAATGTTTACTCCTAATGACCAGATTTTTTTTCCTGTTAAGGATTTTTTTAAGTGATCACAGGCTTTTACTTTTTTAATTATATCATTTTAACTATGGAAATCTTTCCATTCATGCAGACATATCAATGGCATCTAGCATCATGATTATTGTATTATAGCACACAGGCCATTTACTGGTCTTCACAGTTGTATTTTTTCTTCCTCTGTATAAGTTTTGGGGGATCCACCCTAAAATATTTCTCTATCAGTTTTATAAGATAGAAAAACTCATACAGTTCAAGCCCCCGCACATGTGCTCATCTATGGGTCGTTCATGAACCTAAGGTCCCCATGCACATCACTCTCTGTGCCCCCAGAGCTTACCTTCCCTTTGCTGATGATAAAGAAGGTGTCCCCTCTTGCACCTTGCCTGATGATATACTCCCCATTTTCATAGTGAGTCTGAAAAATAGAAAAAAAAATAAGAAAGGAATAATTTACCAACCAGCTCAACCTCTTCAAATATCAGCTCCCAAGGGATGCATTCATCCTGATGGCATTTTACCCAAGTCTAGAAACCATCATGATTTAAGAATGAATAATAGTCAGTGAACATAACAATTACAAAGAAATCATTTCTATCATGCTCATTTAAAAAACTATTTTGTTAATGTCATTTTTCTGGGTGATTATATCCACATCTTTAAATTCACTTATTTTAATAGTTGGATGAAAATATTCTTTTCTCCCATCAATTGAGCATAAAATCAAACAGCAGAGCAGCTAACTAAACTGGTCTTTTTGTATTATTTTATTCGTCACACTCATTTGGTTTTAGCATTTCTTGTAATGACAGCTCTTTTTCTTCAGAGAAATTACTGTGGCATCTTAAGATCTTCATTTTTAAACCAGGTTGACTTTTAGTGTGGGCTAGATGGCCCTAGTTACTTTGAAAGGCATTACTTCATGCTTTAATGTCCTTGCTTCAGCAATTTAGATTTGGCCCTGTCAAACAAAATGTCTTAATTTAACAGACTAAAATCTGGTCCAGCTATGAGCTCATAAACTAACAAACGAGGAGGAAGGTAAGGCTGCAAAAGGATTATCACAATGTGTCAGTATTCTGATTTGGACAGTCACTAGGTCCATTCTCAGGTTGAAGACTAATCCTACAATTAACAAAAATAATTTCTATAAGGAGAGGTGAGGGAAAGTATATCGCTGGGTCCAGAGATATAATAAAAAAATGAGGACTATGCCATCTGGCCACATCCCTCTCTGCAGCTTAGCAAGGGAGCCATATTTTGAGAAAGAAAACATTACTTTGCATTCTCCTTAGAAAATAGATTTCATGGCTGGCATGCAATATTATCAGGCCAATGGCTATGATTTGTCCTTATACTTCAGTACCATGTTTATTAATACTTTAGTCTATCCACTCTTAAAACTGCCTTTCATTAATACTCAGAATTGAAAGTAACTATAATTTTCTTTGTATATCTGGAAAACTAACATACTACCTGATGTTACTTTCCTTACTCAAAAGTAACTCATTTTCTAGGTAACAAGTTTTAAAAATAGAATTATAGAATGCATATCCTTCAACTGTTTAATTTCATTTGAAAAGATATCTATGTTTCATTTTCATATCCTGCTGCTTTGGAATGGAAAGATTGTTATAACACACAGATTTGAAAAACAAAATCCCAGTAGTATATTTTCATGCATCAATTCAACAAACATTTCTGAGTGCCTCTGAGTCAGGCCTGGTTGCAGGCACTGATATACAAAGATGAGTAGTGCAAAATTCTCAGTGGCACCATTCCTTAGATTTTTCTTTGATGGTGGCAATGTTCTACATCTGCATGGTTAAAATAGTAGCCTTTAGCTACAAGTGGTTACTATGCAGTAGTCACAGTGGCCACATTGACTAAAAAACCAAAATTTTAAATGTATTTAATTGTAATTAATTTATAATTAATTTACTCTTGCAGTGAGCATTTATTTGGTGCTGGCCACTGGCTGGGGGAGCAGCTGTGACTGCCACCTCCTGTTCTCCTCTATGGGGGCACAATATTCTGTCCAATATTCTCCATAGCATGGTCTACTGAGGTTGGCCAGATTCTTACACAGCAGCTGGCTTCCAATGGTGCAAGAGCAGAAGGGACCAGAACCAAGGCCCAGACTGGGAACAGATCTCACATCACATGCTGTATTCAGTGGGTTTAAGAAGGTGCCAGGGTCACTCCAGATGCAAGGGAAAGGGACTGCACAGAAATGTGAACCCCAGAAGATATGGTGCCTCTGGAACTCCTAAGACACAGTCTCACACATTCTTCAAACTGAGCTCCTAACCTGCTTCTCCTAGTCCTGCTTCTCCCATGCCTTCCTTGTATCAGCAACACCAACTCCATCTTTCCAGGTGCTTGGGATGAACACCACGGAATCATCATTAACTCTTCTGTCTCACAGGCCCGCAACTGCTCTGTCAGCAAGTCTTCACTCCCAGGATACACCCAGGACTCAACCACTCCTCCCTTCCGCTGCTGTGCCTACCATCTTTTCTTGCCTAGTCTGCACAGTCAGCTCCTAACTGGGATATACTTCTGCCTGGCCCCCGTCCCTCCACACACAGGGGTCAGGCAATTCTGTTAACACATAGTCACCACCTGTCACTCCTCTGCTCACATCCTGCAGGGGACTCTCTCTATATTCATGTGCGGGGAAGTTGCATAGTGGTGCTAACAGCTTCTGTTCCTTCACTCCACTGACTTCACGTCCTACTTCTCTCCCTCTCATGTCTGTTCTATTCACACTGCTTTCCATGACATTCCTTGAACACCCAGGCCTAGATCCACCTCCCTGAGATGTCGCTCTACCCCAGATATCTCAAAAAGAGATCTCTCAGGAGAGGAGGTAACCATAAGGGAAATCGATGGAAGTTTGGGCAAAATTAGGGGAAAGCACTGCTGGAGGTGAAGGGGTCAAGGAACAGTATTACTGGACCCTGCCGAGAGGTGGAGCCATGAGAGAGAAAAGCTCAACAGCAGCTGGAGATGTGGCTTCAGATAAGGAAGGACGCCCTGCCTAGCACCACCCAAGTTCAGAGAGAGCCAGGTGATAAATACCATGACCTCTCTCTTGTCTCCTCTCTGGTATGCTGTTTGGGCTCCCCATTGGCTGAACTCAACTGGAAGTCAGGGGATGGGGGCACTACTATTCATATCAGCCTCTGGGTAGAGAGTAGAGCCAGGTAAAGTGAAAAGCAGGCCTGGGAGCAAGTGGGAGGCATCATTCATTTAGTCACTTATTAACTGTCTCTTCCACTAGAATGTCAGTTCCATGAAGGGATTTTTTTTACATTATTTCCTGCTGTACCCCTTGCACCTTTAGAGTGCCTAGGCATTTACTAAATACTTATCAAACAAATGGCTTACATTATAAGGACAGATGGTCTATCATGTAACAAGAAGCCTGGAAATGGAAAAATTCCAGAGCTAGTCAGTTTATTGACTCAGCAAGAGCCGCCAAGGTCTCAGGTTCTTTCCTTCTTTTAGATGGCTTGCCCTCACTAGGTGGGTCCTCATGGTCCCTAGATGACTACCACTGCTCCAGTTATCACAGCTGGGTCAGAGGCAGAAAGGGCAGTTAGTCATCTTACAAGTCCTCCTGGGAAATAGATGGCAACCATTCTTTTATGCCACTTTTGAGTAGCACACATGTTCTTAAATGAATACCTGGCAAGAAAAATAGAATTACTCCAAATATTTTCTTTTTAACCCAATGGGGCTGACAAGAAACCCTTCAAATGAATCAAAGCTCTGGCAGTAGAAAATGGGAAAGAGGGATTGGGGAGGATACCTCAAGAAGTTATCTACCTCATGGACAGATCCAGTCTCTAAAGGACCAGGAGTGAGATAGGGATGGGGTGCATAGGAAGGGCTGATGAAGCTGGGATGCTAGCAGTGAGAAGAGAGGATGCAGAGTCCATGGTAGTTGTTTTCAAATCTGCTGTGGTAACACAGCAAGAGGCAGCCTCCCCTGCTGACAGCCCAGAGGGTGTCTGTGAGAGAATTAAGGGGAGGAATTAAGAATTAAGTCTCCTTCTTGGAACCCAGCTTCCACATTGTGAAAAGCTCAAGCCACATCCAAGGGCATGTATTGGTGACCTGAGTGACAGTGACATCTAAGCCTGCCTTCTGATGCAGTCAGGAGGAGACATGTGAGTGAAGAACCTTTGTAAGTTCAGCCTCAGCATTTGAGTGTCCAACTGATGTTATGAAGCAGAGACAAACTATTGCATCCAATTCCCTAACCCACAGAATTTGTGAGCATACTGAAATGGTTCTTACTTTATGCCATTAGGTTTTGGGGTAGTTTGGTACACATCAGTTGATAACTCAAACAGACCCCTTGGGGGTCTCTCTCCTTCTTTCAGAACCTCTGGCTGTAGTTGGTCCCGGAGCTCAGAGCCTGCCAGCAGCTGTGGTGAAAGGTATCTTCTTCCCCAGCCTTGATGTCTCCCTTGGGAGTTGAAGAGTCTGGGACATAGCCTGGCCGTATCTCAATCCCTGGCACAGGGGGCAAAGCACAGTCATGGCCCTTGTCTCATGGGAAGTTCCCAATAACTCCAGGGAGAGTTCCAATAAGGAAACTGAAGCAAGCACAGTCACAGGGCCACACCACTAATAAGAAGTGGAAGCGGCATTCAGTGCAGGCGCTCCTCCTTTCATGTCCCACTGGGAACTGTGGCAGAGATGGCAGTAAGAAGGGGCCACTTCCCTGCCTCCCTCCTCCCACGCCTGAGGCTGGACAGTCTGGTGTGGGTGATAACCAGTCTTTTTTACATTGCAACGAAGAGATGCATCCAAATCACATTCACTGATAAGTAAACAGATCGGTCACAATGCCCTGGTTGTTAGTGACAGAAATTCCAGCCACAACTGGCAAAGTGGGAAGGTAATGAGTCACAAAACAGAATAGTCCAAAGTTACTGGTGTCCCAAATAGCTGAATCCCGGGTTAAAACGTGGCACCAGACCCCAGTCTCCTTCCTCTCCCCTCATCTCTCTATGCAACATATTAGCTTCTCACCAGGGTGCAGGGCATAGATAGCAGTGGGCTCCCTACATGTTCTCAATCACTTGCTCTTTCATTATTTTTATCCCTTTTTCCCACAGAGCAGAAAGTTTGGCAGAAATATCCATAGTCTATTTAATTAATGGAAATTATTTAATCACCTTCTTAATATCATCTGATAGAGTTTTGTAACTCGATATCCACAATTGCCACATTAATTATTTCATTTTACCTGCACAGGCATTCACTGCATATATTTCCAGGCTGCACAAGCTCATAAAACTCAGAGATCCAGAGAAGAGCCTATGGAAGAGTGGTCAAAGGCAGTCCAAGTTCGGGAAAGATAATATTGCTGGTGTTACAACACCAGGGTTATAATGACTGTGCTCTCCTGAAATGTTCGATTGCCCCTGAGGGGAAGATGATCATGCATGCTGGTTCCTCGAGGCTCTCTAATTATGTTAGTCAAATGCCAGCAGTTTCATTGTTTTTTGAAGGTCATTTTGCAGCTCTGCCATTTCTTATTTCAAATTAAATCATAGAAAAGTACACAACTGAGAATGAAGAAACCTTAGGAATTAGAAAAGTTCCTTCAAAGATTTCCACAGTTGTTAGGATAAAAGCTAAACTCCTTAGCATGGCCTGCAAGACCATATACAGTCTGCTCGATCCCCTCTCTTCAACTGCTTTTCACTCTCCCACTACGGCCCCCAGCATGGCTGGCCCTCTTAGGTCCATTTCTTAACTGTCCCTTCCAACCACCAGGGTGGGCTAAACCCTCCCACCGCTGCACCCCCACTGACTTGACCAGTTACATCCTACAGCTCTCCCATTGTCTCCACTACCAACTCCCGAGTCCAAGCCAAAGTCATGTCACCCTTTGGTTCTGTCTTTCTGTCTGACGTCCCTGCTTCTGCCCTTGCCTGTTCATCCCACCCTACAACATTCCATCTATTCTCTCTGCAGCCAGAGTAACCTTTCCAATAGCAAATCTATGGAAATCATTCTACAACTTAAAAACTTCCAATGGCTTCTCTCAGAGGCTAAAACCATAAGCAATTTACTGTGGCCTATGAAATTCTCTGTATTCTAGCCCCTCCCCACCTCTCCATAGTCATCCCCTCCTACCCTCACCCTCACCCTCACCCTCACCCTCATTCATTCTGCTTCAGAAATACTGGCTTCTCTCTGTACCTTGTACTTACCAGATTGAATCCGTCCTCAGAACTCTGCCTTTAGCAGACCCTCTATTTAGAAACATTCCTCCTCAAGATGTTTGCCATTACCTTATTGTCATTTGGGCTTCAACAAAGCCTTTCCTGACCAGTCTAATAATGCACCTTCCACTTCAATTCACTTTGCACCCTCTGTCATTGTTTCACATGGTTATGGTACCAGGAAGCTTGGCAAAGCTGTGTGGTTCTCTTTTGCTGTGGCAAATGCCACTGGACACTTCTGACTGCTTGATGACAAACACAAGCTGCACAAACACAACACAGTTGAGGCTTCTGTGAAAAAGGCCTTCTATTTCACCCTTCACCATTTGAAATTATCCTTATTTGTTTGCTATCTGTGACCCTATCCTTGTCACCTGCTGCTTAGAGGATTAGGAAATTTTATGTTATATCCATTGTTTCACTTAGGACAATGCCTAGCACACAACAGGCATTCAATATATAACCTAGATAAATGATGAATTTGGTCTAAACCCTTCTTTTTGAATGAGAAAGCTGAGTTATGAATCAGGTACCATACAGGGATGGAAAGGGAAAGAAAATTGACAGCATGTCTAAATATAAGAAATGTGTTTTCCCAATGGCCATAACTTGGAAAAATACTTGAAAAATTTGTGAGTTAGGAAAAAATCCAGTCTTCCCTTTTGCCACTAGAAAAAATGAGTATACTTTTATTGTTAGTATGTATGTCTCTGGATTCTTGGAATTCAACATTATTATATAAGTATCCACTTGGACTTTTAAAAATTCTTGACATTCTTGCTAACACTTGACAGAAGACTTAGTGCAACAATGGACTTGGCACTTTGAAGCCATGGTAGTTGCTCCCTGGTGAATATATATGATTCATTTTCACTTTTGAGATTAGACTTGTAGTTACTGTTATCAAATATACTATATTTTCACTGGTGATTTTTTCAGCCCCCAACTGAAAACATAATGTGTAACTGAAGCTTCAGTTATTGTAAACATAATATACAATATATCATTCTGAATTAAATTCTTGCTTAAGTTATTTTAGCCAAAAGTTATATCAATTCCCTTTATACTTAAAGCTTATTTAAGTTGGAGTTAGTTTATTAAAGTATGGAGCCCCTATTAATGGACACTGTCCTAATGATTTAGGTATATATAATAAATGATTGAAAAAGCAATTAACAATTGGAAAATTAGGGAATTAAGAGCAATCTGGTTTGGGGTCATAATTCCTGCATCTCTTTTTTATCAGAGGATAGTTATATCTTAGAAGAATATGACATCAGGAAGAACAAGCACTTTCTTTAAAATATTGGCACTTGCCTTTCTGGAGGCTAAATCAGTGATTCTTACCTCTCCTAATAGCCCAGATTATTCCAAAGACAAGACTTCTTGATGGAGAACAAGATAACCAAACAGCTTCATCAGCAAAAAAAATGCTAGTCAGGTAGGCATCAAAGAAGGTATTTTTATCCCAGGACAACTTCTCTATTTGATAAAACTCTGCCCATTAGATATGTCTGGACTTAGATTATCTAGGGCTGCTTAGAAAGACTGGCAGCTGGTTATTATAACAATGTAAAAATTTCCACATTGCTCTTTTGGAATTCTGGTGGTTTGGAAGTTGAAGTCTTAATTAAAATACATGGTGGAGCCAATGATAGCACCTGTAAACCAGGGAGTTTTTTTCTTCTCTTCTCCAATGCATGGCCACCATGGATATAGTCACAGAGCTAATGCTGTGCTAACAACTAATAATAATTTTAGTGCCTGTGTGTTGCCATAAATGGGCCATTTCCCTTTTGTGGAACAATAATTGTCAAGGGGACTTGTTCTGTTATGAAGCACTTTCTCAGATAATATTTAACCTCATTAAAGCTACAGTTTTGATGTATTCTTCCTACCCTCTGAAGGAAAATTAATTTTCCTCCCCTACCACTCACAAATTGTCCAGAATACCAAAAGAACAAATCAAAACCTGAAACAGTGTGTCTAACTACGTCCCTCCTTCATACCACCACCATCGTGTCCAACCAACTGGACATCAGGGATACACATGCTCTACTACAGATGTTTTAATTTCAATGCCATACTGCACCTGCCACTCAGGACACTTACTTAATTTAAATCCAGTACCTTCCCATTTAGCTTGGGCTGGACAACAGTTAGGTTCTCAGGCTGCTCAAACTAACCTACAAAATCCTCCTCACCAAGCCTGAATTTCAGGTACACATGAGGGACATGCCTTAGTTAGGAGAGACTGGTCATTCATTAATTTCAAACATCATTATTTGTACCTTCTATGAATAAGATACTGCACTCGACACTGAGACCACACGGATACACAAGACACAGTCTCTAACTTGAGAAACAACATAGCATAGTGGTTAAGTACGTGGATACTGGAGCCAGACTGCCCAGTTACAAATGCCAACTCTGGAATCCTAAGCAAGCCACTTAACCTTCCTGAGCAGTTTCCTTTTCTGCAAAATATAATCATATCTCCATAAACAGATTCCTGTAAGGATTAAATGAGTTAATAAGTCATGAAAGGCAGAGTCTGTCAGATAGGAAGCACTATAGAACTAATAATAGTGCTTATTATGTTATTATTATTCTTATTATTACTATTATTACCAGGGAAAGTTTAATGAATTATATGCAGGTAATTCATCATACATAATACATAGCTTTTCCCAAGCAGGTAGTGATCCCATGCTGTTTGGGAAAAAAAGGAAGGGCTTTTCAAGCAGAAGGAACAGTCTCTGTAAAGGCACAGAGATGGTGAGAATAAGGAGATTAAATAGAGACAAGTAAGGTCAGAGCTGCTAGGTCTGAAAACTCACAGGATTGAAATACGTTTTATTTTTATTGGGTCATTTTCCAACTCTAATACCATTAATTCAGTGACCTTCAAACTCCCTGAACAACCTGAAATCTCACGTGTTCTTTATCATTCTGTTCTCCGTAACAGGAAATCAAGATAGTAAACTCCACTCTCTATCTTACTTTGTATTCCAAATCAGAGATACACCTAACTAAAGTTCTGTGGGCAAGAAGGAATATTGATACACTTTCTGAAGAGTCAAAACTGGAAGCCTGGCAAACATAAGCATGCACTTTGCCTGCGTAGATGTTTCAGCAGGACAACTGCACCGTGGCCGCTCCAGCCAGATGCCTGTGGGGAGGAAGGATGGTCTCAACATCAACACCATCAGAATCCTCACCCTATCCTAAGACCATCATGCCACCGGCGGGTGAGGATTCCCATATTAAATAAGGAGTGCTGTAGTCACACCAAGGGCCTGGGACTCTCCACTCTCCAGGGGCTGACCCATAGAGCACCAGAGGACCCAGACACCAAGTACAAACAGAAAAGGGGGGCTTTTCATCAAATACCGCTAGCTCAAACTTCTGGAGAGGGAGCCTGCCAATCACAGGCTCTCAAGGCACCACACCCACCCAGCTCACCAAGACTACTGAAGAAACAAACAGCTGGGGCCGTCAGTGTGAGTCTGTCCTACCTCCACTGCTGAGGATCTGTGTCTATGCAGCTGTCCCTTGACACATTCCTTGCTGTCCTGACAGCCCATGATGTAACATTCCTCACTTGCCTGTAACCCTGTTTTATCAAATTCCTTCACCTGGAAGCCTGCCTTGCCAGTCCTGAGATACATTCTAGCTACCTGGGACTTATGTCTTGCTGGTGCTATCAGGAAAGGACCCTGTCTCTACTGAGGTGCCCACTTGAACTTGATACCCAGGGAGTGATCACACTGGATAGGAAAGATGCTGTAGGAACAGAGTCCTGGGCAGGCCTAAGCCTAGTCCTGACCAGATTTGCATGTGAAATCCGGGGGACCCCCTGACTTCTAATTTGACCTTGCCTGAACGTTGTACTGGTACTGGCTTCCACACTGATAACAAGGATAGGTGTAAAGTTCCCAGGCAACAAGCCCTGGTACTGCATAAGCTTATGTCAGAAAATTAATTTATGTATCAAGCCAACAGTCTGGCTGAGAGTCAAAATTCAGACCCCCTGTAGCGCAGTGGGTCCAGATGTAGCTTCTTAAAGGAACTAATGAGATTGTCACCATGATGAACAGGAATTATGGCAGCTTTGCCTCCTCATGGGGTCCTAGGAACCAAGGAAAGATGTAACTCCATCTGCTAAGCCCCTTGCTCAATGCAACCCACTAAAGATATCATGAAATCTCTTTAGTGAATTACAATCAGCATTTTTTAATAGACTAGAATAGAAAATATTAAATGCATCACACATAGTAAGGATAAGTTATAAATGTGTGTGTGTGTGTGTGTGTGAATACTTATGTACATACTAGGCCCTAATATAAAGTGTGTTCCTTACTACACAAATACTATCTTGACAAAATAAGTACTTTTCTATCTTTACAAAAGCCATAACATGTTCAGAAGGGGAAGTATCCTTATTTCTATATGAAATCACCTTTAGGAATTTCGTTATCATTATAAAAACATTAACATTGAATTTTTTTTCTTTTCTGGTTATTTCACTTTTGAAAAGGTATGTATCAGTTGATTGTACTGGCTCTTCTTTGAAAGGCTGTATAGCCTCCATTTAAGTAAATGACACTTTGACTCAGTTCACCACTTTGTTTCCTCGTCCAGCTCTCTACCGCTCGGTCCTCTACCCTACCAGTCTTGCAGTCTGACAAAATGGCATCACTGCATTTATATTTTTGTATATCCAAGTACTCAGTTTTCCAAACTAACACTTAGCACTTCTTACAGAGCAATAGATTTATGCAGGTCTTTGTCCAACTGATAATTAATTCTGGTTTCCTTTTCTGAATCTCAGACATTCTTGAGAACTCTATGTGATTGGTGGCCAGATCACATCACTATCCTTTAAGCCCCTTGAATACCTTCAGAGTTTATGATTCAAAGGCAGCTGTTGACCCGGCAGTGGCTGCCTGAGCTGACTGAATCCTTACCCTGAATATCAGACAAAGGAGGGAAAAATGTTAGCTGAAGTTCCATAACTGCTTGGGTTTTATTTGATGATTGACTGAGCTCTTCAATGACATCATGTTTCAAATGGATTTTCAATCTCTGTTTTTACTTTCAGAGATTATTGACGTGAACATATTCATGTAACATAATGACCAAGAATGATATGGAGGCAGGCACACAAAATGCCAAAAATCTCTAAAAGGAATAATTCATTTCAGATCTATTCATTTCACAACAGAATAAAACTGTTTACAGAATAGACAAGCAGGCATTCCCATTCCACCTAATTAAACTATAATTCAAACTTAACAATTTGATCTATAAAGGCAATTAGCTTCGGCAGAACTTGGAAATTGTTTGCCCTGATGGATTATGAAATGTGTCACTGAGATACTTAATTGTATGCTTCTCTGAGTCACTATCTGAAGTATAAATGTTTTGAAGTTTCAACTAAAATAAATACACTACTTGAGGAAAAAAATGAAGATTAATCACAGTTTCTCATGAACGCTACAATAAAAATGGTGGAATGAGTAAAAAGCATGTAGAATTCACTCAACAGTTTACTTCTTCCATATTTTAAAATAAACTTTTCACATTTCTCTTTGAAAAGACACTATTTAGTTTAAAGAGATTCTGAGCCATTAAAGACCAGAAGGAAGAGAGAGCAAGGAGGATTCTGATTACCCTAGGAAGGAAAGGGCTCTTTTTATAGTAGAGGATGCGGTTCTTGCCTTGAGGATATTTTTTTCTGTCTAGACTGCCTTGAGAGGAGTTGTGCAGAGCTGAAGTTATAGAATCATTTATGATCCTGTCCCCTTTTTTATTCTATAATATTCAATATATTGAATTTTATATATTGAATATATACTCACTCAGAGGCAGTACACTCGGTGAGACTAGGAGGGTGCTCAAGAACGAGGAGACACGGAGAGAAAGTCTTCTTTCAGGATGGGAAATTAGTGTGTTTATTGGAACTAATAGCAAAAGTAACACAAAAAACATTTCATAATTAGTACCTTAGGGGCACTAACCAATCAGAAAGAGCATAGGCTGGAGCAGGATCCTGGAGAATCTCATTCATTATGGGGATGTTTAGGGCCTTCAAAAATGAGCTAGGGCAGTAGTAAGGGGCTCCTGGGAAAGGCTTTTTAACTGGTATAGTAATTTTTCAGTGTGCTAATAACTGTGCAAACCCATTGAATAGAGGCCCTAGAAACACTCTTCTGCTGTCTCCCTCCCAGCCCATTTCACACATATTTTTAAGTTTCCAAATTCAGAATGAACATCAGTATTGCTAACAGTAGTTGCATTGATAGAATTAAGAAAATACAGCAACTGTATCTGCACAGAACTGGAAGGTACACTGTCTCGTAGACCAGAGGTCCTGTCTGGGAACAGCCAAGTAGCTGATGGAATTCACGACATGCAACCCCAAAACACAGCACCCTGGTATACTGAGTATTTTAAGCTGAAGGAGTTTCAAAATAGAAGGAAGGATGCTGTGACTTTCCCCTGCCTTTTTCCCCACAACAGGTCCGAAGACCCTCATGTGAGAGGTGCCTATACCCAGATAAAATGACCATCTTTATCTTTAAAGGTCAAGTGACACTGAGAAGATTTCAAACAAACAGGCCTGGCTAGTGTCCCCTAATTTATTACACTTACCTCATACTCCTTCACCTATTATATTTCTCCAGTCTTCCTCAAACTGGCATAAAAATACTCAGGTCTGTTTCTTCCGGCCTTCATTTCCTTATGAAGGCTACTGTGTCAAGTAGAACATATAGTAAATAAATTTCTATGCTTTTCTCCTCTGCCTTTGTCAGTTTAATTTTTAGACCCAGCCCTAAGAGGGATGATGAAAACTTTTTTCTCCCTTATATAGCTAAGAAAGTGAAATGAACATTGCTAAGAGAAAAACACCATTAGGAGGAGTGTGCTTAGGAATGAAAGGTGGAAAGAGAAGGATCAAAGAAAACACATCTGAGCTGTGCATGCAACTCAGAGATTACCGATTTGAACATGATGAACTTTTTGGTCACAAGAGAGACTTGTGCTATTGTTAACAAGTTTATTTCAGTCACCTGAATGAATTATGCTTTTAGATGAGCCACTTCCCTTGGCTTTAAATGAACAAGTAACCTTCTCATTAAAATGTTTGCTTCCTAGGTTCCTTATCATCAGGAGGGAGGGTCTGGATCTGAGTTGTGTGCATTTAAGACCCATACACACCAGAAAGTACTAGGCTGGCATTTGGGTCCATATACCAGGTCACACTAGTATATTATACTTAAAGTTGAAGTACTAGAAGTATGCTGGATATAGATATTTGGATATAGGTATGCTGGATAAAGATCCAGCTTCTTTTCCTGCCAGGATGAAGCCCAGATCCTAAGTATGGTAGAATTCAACAAGGTAATGCTACCCTGGCAACCATTCTTAGACCTTGCTGAGGACCTGCCTTTTTACTGCTACCTTCGGCTCTCTGCACACACAGATACATCATGGGATCTCTGCAGATATCTACAACTACCAAGAAAAGCCAGGACCTTTGTCATCCCAATATCCAGAGGACTTTTACCTGCTTTATGGAAGTATATCTAATTCAGCCAGAGTTGTGGGCACAGATTTACAGAACACGTTGCTCTGGAAACCCTGCTGATTAACTTATTTGCATTTAAATGGGACCACAGGGGTTGAGGCTGCCTCCCAGCATGTTTATTCTCCTATTTTCAGCAATGCAGGAAAGGGGTTGTTTTTAAAAGAAATGATCAGTTGAAATT
The DNA here is from genome assembly GCF_040802235.1 of Manis javanica. Lineage (NCBI taxonomy): Eukaryota > Metazoa > Chordata > Mammalia > Pholidota > Manidae > Manis > Manis javanica. The sequence continues at coordinate 63,029,103 of NC_133162.1, forward strand.
CCACTAATTCTCCTGATTGCAATATAATTTAATATTGTATAATAACTATAAAAAACTCAGTTTTGCACTTCAATTTAACTCACATCATAAAAAGAACTACCATTAATTTGAGGTTAGTACATGCTAAACAATGTGCTAAGGGTATCTCAATTAGGACAATGATTCACTGAGGTCTTACAATCTCCTTTTTACTAAAATAAAACAGAAGCTGGGAGAGGTTAACTAATGTTCCAAGATCATACAGCAAGTAAACTTTAGAAGCAGAATTTGAATCCAAGTTTGTTTTAGAAAGTCTGTGCTCACAGTCTGACTTCCTGCTAATCTCACGGAGAAGCAATTCTCTTTACTCAAAAAAAAAAAAAGGGAAGGATGGAGGGAGGACAGACAGACACACTGTCCATAGTAATCCTGGAAACCACTCAGGCACAAACAGAATTCAAAGTCCTCATTTTTACTGCAGTGTATTCAGTTGTTTCATTAGAATTCACTCCTAAAACACTGCTGTAATCTATGACTCTTGGGCTCAAAAACTAGAATAGCTCAAGCTTCTCAGTGGAATAACATTTAAGCTTCTTGCTGGTGGCATTTAAGGCCCTCTGGGATCTGGCACTGGTTTAAGCACCCTCTTTCCCTCTATGCTGAAGCCATTCCAGGGCCTTAGCTGTCTTCCAGATATCTTTTCTCTTGTATGCTTTGCATCTGCTATTCCCTCAATGTGGAATGTTCTCTCATTACCATCTTTACTTATACAATCCACTTCTCTAATAAGCCCTCCCTTGATTCTCTAAATAGAAAGGCTTTCTTTACCATCGCACACTTCCGTCTTACAATTGCAGCCTCTCACTTTCCACCTTTTGTTCTTAGTCATTATTTATAGATCTGTCTTATACCCAAAGGAGAACAGAGCCTACATATGTTTTATCCCCCACCTCTAACTACTACCGCCACAATGCCTTATGCTAAGAGGGAACTAAAGGGTTTGCTGAATTGAATGAACTCGAATTTTGCATTAAAGTACTGCTCATTTTGCACTTTTAAAACACAAACATCTCTGACAGGATAATGAATTCAGGTCTGCAAAATCATTAATAAATTAGTATTACTAACCCATGCTTTGTAAGTTACAAAGAACTTTAACATACAGTAAGATCATTACGGGAAGCCCCTTGGATAGTCAGTAAAAGCCTTATTATCATCTCCATTTTTCAGATGAGGGATCAGAAGTAAAAATAATTATTTAGTTATTTCCAACATCTCCAGAATAATTATGTAGCAGCCACAATGCTAGGTACATACCACAGTTATTTTATTTCATGAAAGCTTGAGAAGGTGAGAAGGAACACAGGGGTGCTTCTTACAGGTGCTTACGATTTATGAGCATCCAAAATGGGAACTCATTTAATTATTTCCAAGCCTGTGTATTTGGAGGACAAATTCACAGCAATAGCTTTAAAATATATATTTTTAATTTTTTCCCAGGTAGGTAAGTGTTCTCTATTTCCCTACATGGCTCTATGTGAGTCAGTGACATTGAAGGGAATGGGTAACATGTTTGTTGGAGATTACGCACTGGTGCCGGTTTGCTAATGCCACCTTATGTGGTCAGAGACTTCCTCTGGTTGTCACTGAATGTAAAAAGTCAAATGGAGACTGTAGCAACATAATGCACAATACATAATTTACCTAGTATCATTACAGAATGATGCATCTGTCCTTTATAAGCAACATTTTCATGTAATCCACTTTCCCATTTTAACTGATTTGGCTAGAATGGATTTAAACTGTAATACCTATTTTACCTTTTAAGCAACATCTATAGGACCTACTTAACCTTTTCTGACTGACCTGCATTCATCATTATTCACATCCATTATTGTCCTGCACCATACCGTGGTCATGTCCTGTGTGGTAGCTGAGGCGTGCAGGCCAGATCGTTTTACATAATCAAACCTCACTCAGTGACTGACCTTGTTTTTTTTCTTACTTCTCTCGTCTCTTTCCTTACTGCTAACCAGTTAGATCTGACTTTGCAACCTTAAACATCAAGTCACCAGCAGAGTCCCAATATGCCATGCCCCAAATCAGTTCCATTTCATTAAATAATCACATGCACGGGTTAGGTACCACACTAGGAAACAGCCATGCACATGTAAGTGAAGACATACATGCCTTTTATGAGTTTGCAGTCCAGAGAGGGGCAGAAGTGAACTTGTATGATTTCAAAAAAACACAGAAGTTAGAAGCTAGAGGCATTTACAGCATGAAAGGCTTGGTGGCATGGGGTTCAGAGAATGACTTCCAGGAAAGTTAGTAGCTGATCTGGGCCTTGATGTAGGAATAGGGTCTAGCATGATGAAAAGGTTGCTAGTGGGATAGAAGAGAAGAAGAGCAAATGCTCAGGAACATGAAATAGGTGGTCTGCACAGGAAATGGCTAACTTCTCAGTATTACTAGAGCTCAAGTTTAGGCAGCAAGTGGTAGAATCTGAGACTTGAGAGGTACAGAGGCATCCCTTTGATGATATTCTGTCCTGGACTTTATTCCATGGGTGATAGGAGCCACTGATGGGATTTAAACAAGGGGTCAACATGGGGTAAGGAAGAAGTGCAATTAGACGTACATACAGTAGCTTCTCAGATATTTTTGAATGAGTATGTGAATTTCTCTAAAATGAATGTAATTAAGTAGATGGTAAAATAATACAGTAGGGAGAGTAGATTTAATTTGGAATAATTTCTTTTAGGAGAGATACCTAAGGGTATGTACTTTCTATGTGTCCAGCAGGAAGCCAGATATCTTATTTCTGGCTAGTTTCTAATCATCTAGGGGATGTAAAACCACAGGGAAGCAAGCCAAAAGCGTTTGATTTTAGCTGCCCAATAAGATCACCAGGGAGGTTTAAAGAGTCCTGCTACCTAGGCCTTCTCCCAAACAGAGTAAATTAGATCCCTTACTAGTGACCTAATATTCATTCAAGTTCTCCAAGTGATTCCAGTGTTCAGCCATAGCTAAGAACCTCTACACTAAAGTGCCAGGCTCAGACATGAGACAAATAAGGGGCTCTCTTTTCTGTGAAGTATATGGGTTGAAGATATTGTTGGAGTTTACTTTTCATATTTTGACACAGGTGATATACACCTCTTGTTAGCATAGACCAACTGTTACTACCTCTGAGAAGCCTTCTCTGAGGGATTTTAAAAGCTAGTCCATTCCAAATAGTGCTTATTAAAAATGTTTACTGTGAGGTTGGTGGATAGGAGGTTTAGGCCCAAACAATAGGTTAAGTAAGATGAAACCAGACTACACTGGAAGGAAAGCCATTTGCACACATTTAAATGCAAGGTAAAAAAGAGATCCAGTATACTGGTGACAAAGCACAGAATAGCTCTTCTACTCCAGGATATTGGAGCCCCAAGCTTTCTGATTTCATTGTGAAGAGTGGACTATGATAGGCAAAGATACCAACTTCTGGTCTTGATATGAGCAGTTCAATAGAAAACAAGAAACCTTGTTGCAGGGCACTTCTTTGCTGAGCTTCGTAAGAGTTCTATCCCTAAAGGCATTCACAGTTGGAAGGTCCATGGTCCTAGCCCTTGCAAACAGCAAGGATCCTTTATACTGTACTTTTTTTTTAATCTGGAAATTTTAACTTGTATAGAGAACTTTAAGAAAAGACAGATTAAGTCTGGAGGTTTTTCAAATGTTTAGGTCATAATGTAACATTACTGTTCTTTTCTAAGAACCCTTTTTCAAGCACAGGAAAGTTGTAGTGCCCTACTATTCCCAAATCATGAAGAGTGACATAGGTTTCAGTATAGTTAAAGGAAACAGTGTCATTAGTGTTCAAAATATCCCAACCAATTCTACACAGGCAGTTAAACATTGCTGAGGCAAATGTACCTTAGGGCAAAATAAACCAAGTTTTCCAGCAGTACCCCTGGGACCTAACACAGGCATGAGGTTACAAGCCACCCAAAGTAAACCTTAGGCACAGGTTACACAGAACAATGAAGCATAACCTTTCCTTCCCTCCTAGAAGTTATGTTTAAGGGGGTGCACTGAAGTGGAGATGATAATAAATGAGTGTTTTTCAAAAATGGTTTATCTCCAAAGAAAAGGGACTCACAGAGAGGCAAGTGACTGGTTTAACTGCACATAGTACACAGACTGAGACACACACAAATCTTGTTGGAAATTAAAGGCACTCAGGCTTGTAAGGTTCTGTTCTAAAAACGTTTATGGTGAACAAAGTGAGATGTGCAGACTGGAACTGTGCACATCTGCAAAGCAGAAAAGTAAAATGCATCCAGGACTCAAGTATAAGAACATGAAAACTGAACGATAGCTTGCCTGACCTGGGTGCTCTGGGGCGATCTTCTGTTGTCACGTTTAGGAATAGTGACACTCCATAAGAAACAATTCGAAACATGCAGCCCTTTTTCATCAATGAAAATTATAGATGTAAAAGTCTTGCTTTGAAAAGGTTCCAATTCAGGGCAAGTGTGGTTCATGTTTTGTTTTATGTCAAACTAGTTTAATAAACCAACTTAGGGACCAAGTGTTGCAAAGCAGGTCGTTTCAGTGTAAACATTGACTGCATTATTGCCTTCCCTCATCTCAGTCCCTCAACTGTTTATATCTACACAGACAAGGTAAGGTGGAAAATAGGTGCACTTTTCTGGATTGTTTAGAAAAGATGTTCTCATCCTGATTTACGTATTAGAAATAAACTACGAAGAAAACAAAATGTCGAAAAGAAATACGTACCCTAGACCTATCTTGATAGTTCCAGAGGCAGTTGAGCAGTGTCTACTACCTACATGTTTACTTACTAATGCAAATCTTTTATCTTGCAAGATTTATGCCAATTACTTGATAAAGAAAAGAAACATGCCCCTGCCCCCCACCTCAAACACATACCACACCGACTGAATTGAGTTTTGTGAAACCCTTTCACTGGGTCTTTGTGTCTGTGGTCACTAGTACCTATTTGGCATGAACCTAGATGAGGTTCATAGTATACTTGAAGAATTACCTAGTGACCTAAAGGCACACAGCTAGTCAACTGGAAAAATACAGAGCTGGTAAACTGCTTTCTTCCTAAAGGGCAGTTCCTCAGAGTGAGCTCTAGGTTCCATGTCTTCTCTCACTCACATAACCTGACTGAGACAGACACAGTCTTGAAACACTTTTGAGATATAATTCATATGCCAGAAAATTCACCCTTAAAATCAGTGTACAATTCCATGGTTTTTAGTATATTCACAGAGTTGTGCAACCATCATGACTATCTAATTGGGGAACATTTTTACTACTCCAAAAAGAAACTCCATGCCCATTAGCAGTCATTCACCATTCTACTTTCTCCCAGCCTTTGGCAATCAATAATGTAGTTTCTGTCTCTACGGATTTGCCCATTTTGGACATTTCACAAAAATAGAATCAAATAATATGAGGCCTTTTGTGACTGGCTTCTTTCATTTAGCATGTCTTCAAGTTTCATCCATACTGTAGCCTGAATCAGTACTTCACTCCTTTTTCTATCAGGTGGATAGAAGGATGTGGAAGGTGTAATTTTATTATCTCTATGCCTTTTGTAATTAGTGTTAAACAAATACTGGTGTCTTTTTTTGTCTTATTTAATCTAATGTGTTCCAATTATCAAATCTTATCATCTACTTTATACTCCTTCCTTTGGGATACTATCACTTAATAGACTCTAATAAATCAAAACTACTTTTTCATAATTTAAAAAGAAGTCCAAAAGGCTGATAATGTCCCAAAACACCCTATGTCTTATGACCCCCCAATTTCTGCATCCTAACAGTAGTAATTATCTCTTTTCTGCTGTTTATTCTGTAATATCCTTCCATATTCTTAACATGTTTGTGCTGTTATTTGCTGTTTGCTACTTTTTTGTTATCTTTTTACTTTTATATATCATTTACACACTTTGTATTATGCCCTGACCTTATACAAACACATATACTCTTCTCCCATCCTCTGCCAACACTTCAGATTCATATTCAGTTTTTATGACCATATAAACATTATTTTAATTGAGCTATATCATACCCTATTGTGAAATTTTGTTTTCCATGAAATTAATATTTTCTTTTTTGTTCTCTTAGTTTTCATTGTGGCTATCACAAGTTCACCAAAGATTCTTTGCCCTTGAGGGAAATCTTCTTACACATCAGATAGTTCCTTAAATTCATTTTTTTTCTTGCTGACATCCACCCTGGAGCCCTCCATTCCGCTGGACACTTTACTCCCTTTCTAGTCTCTTACAGTTTTCATACTAGGCTAGGGTCTCCCTCCAGCATTATCCCAGAATGTTAGCTCTTTCAGTGTTCAGTCTCTATGTCTTTCCTTTTATCAGATTTCTCACTCTTTTTGGTGGAGTATACATTTTAGTAAACTTCTCAAGAGGGATGAATGGCAGGTAAACTTTTATATGCTATGTATATTTGAAAATGTCTTTATTTTATCCTCACATTTGGTAATAGTTCATCCAGATACAGATTCTGTATTCAACACTACCCACAAGAATTTTCAAAACACTGCCTCAATGTTTCCAGGTTCTAATGCTTGTGTTCTTGATCTTTTGTTACCTTGTGACCAGACTTTTATCTGCAGAAGATTTTAGCATTTTTTCTTTCTCTAGGTTCTGAAATTTCTTGATGTGATATCATGGTGTACATCTTTGTTCTTTATTAAATATTCAGAGCCTTTTTTTGCCCGTGTTTTTACAGCTTCATTGAAGCATAGTTGATACTATAAACTGCACATGTGTAAGTGTGAACTTTGATGAATCTTTATATATGTTTACATCCATGATACTATCACCATGATAATGACTGATATATTTTTTTTATTTTTATGTATTTTTTTGTTTTTTATTTTGATATCATTAATACAAAATCACATGGGCAACATTGTAGTTACTAGATTCCCCCCATTATTAAGTTCCCCACCACATACCCCATTACAGTCACTATCTATCAGCATAACAAGATGTTATAGAGTCACCACTTGTCTTCTCTTTGCTATACTGCCTTTTCCGTGCCCCCCCCACTGCTACATTATGTGTGCTGATCATAATGCCTCGTTTTCCCTCTTATCCCCACCTTCCCACCTATCCTCCCCAGTCCCTTTCCCTTTGGTAACTGTTGGTCCATTCTTGGGTTCTGTGAGTCTGCTGCTGTTTTGTTCTGTTTTTGCTTTGTTCTTATACTCCACAGATGAGTGAAATAATTTGGTACTTGTTTTTCTCCACTTGGCTTATTTCACTGAGCATAATACCCTCTAGCTCCATCCATGTGGTTGCAAATAGTAAGATCTGTTCTCTTCTTATGGCTGAATAATATCCCATTTTGTATATGTACCACCTCTTCTTTATGTACTCATCTACTGATGAACACTTAGGGTGCTTCCATATCTTGGCTATTGTAAATAGTGCTGTGATAAACATAGGGGTACATATGTACTTTTCAAAGTGGGCTGCTGCATTCTTAGGGTAAATTCCTAGAAGTGGAATTCCTGGGTCAAATGGTATTTTTACTTTAGGTTTTTTGAGGAACCTCCATACTTTTTTCCACAATGGTTGAACTAGCTTACATTCCCACCAGCAGTGTAGGAGGGCTCCCCTTTCTCCACATCCTCACCAGCATTTGTTGTTCCTATTCTTTTCTATGTTGGCCACCCTAACTGGTGTGAGGTGATATCTCATTGTGGCTTTAATTTGCATTTCCCTGATAATTAGTGATGTGGAGCATCTTTTCATGTGCCTGTTGGCCATCTGAATTTCTTCTTTGGAGAATTATCTGTTCATATCCTCTGCCCATTTATTAATCAGGTTATTTGCTTTTTGGGTGTTGAGGAGTGTGAGTTTTTTATATATTTTGAATGTTAACCCCTTTTTGGATATGTCACTTACAAATGTATTCTCCCATACTGTAGGGTGCCTTTTTGTTCTGCTCATGGTGTCCTTTGCTGTACAGAAGCACTTTAGCATGATGCAGTCCCATTTGTTCATTTTTTATTTTGTTTCTCTTGCCTGAGGAGATGTGTTCAGAAAAAATTGCTCATGTTTATATTCAAGAGAGTTTTGCCTATGTTTTCTTCTAAGACTTTTATGGTTTCATGAAGTACATTCAGGTGTCTGATCCATTTTGGGTTTACTTTTGTATATGGGGATAGACAATAATCCAGTTTCATTCTCTTGCATGTAGCTGTCCAGTTTGCCAATATCAGTTGTTGAAGAGGCTGTCATTTCCCTATTGTATACCCATGGCTCCTTTATCATATGCTAATTGACCATATATGGTTGGGTTTATATCTGGGCTCTCTAGTCTGTTCCATTTGTCTATGGGTCTGTTCTTGTGCCAGTACCAAATTGTCTTGATAACTGTGGCTTTGTAGTAGAGCTTGAAGTCAGGGAGAGTAATCCCCACAGCTTTATTCTTCCTTCTCTGGATTGCTTTGGCTATTCGGGGTCTTTCGTGGTTCCATATTTTAGAATTTTAGAACTATTTGCTCTAGTTCATTGAAGAATGCTGTTGGTATTTTGATAGGGATTCCATTCAATCTGTAGATTGCTTTAGGCAGGATGGCCATTTTGACAATATTAATTCTTCCTATCCATGAGCATGGGATGTATTTCCATTTATTGGTATCTTCTCTAATTTCTCTCATGAGTGTCTTGTAGTTTTCAGAGTATAGGTCTTTCACATCCTTGGTTGGGTTTATTCCTAGGTATTTTATTCTTTTTGATGCAATTGTGATTGGGATTGTTTTCCTGATTTCTCTTTCTGCTACTTCATCAATAGTGTATAGGAATGCAACAGATTTCTGTGTATTAATTTTGTATCCTGCAACTTTGCTGAATTCAGATATTAGATATAGTAGTTTTGGAGTGGATATTTTTAGGTTTTTTTCTTTGTACAATATCATGTCATGCACAAACAGTGACAGTTTAACTTCTTCTTTGCCAATCTGGATGCCTTTTATTTCTTTGTGTTGTCTGATTGCCATGGCTAGGACCTCTAGAACTATGCTGAATAAAAGTGGGGGAGTAGGCATCCTGGTCTTGTTCCTGATCTTAAAGGAAAAGCTTCCAGCTCCTCACTGTTCAGTATGTTGGCTGTGGGTTTATAATATATGGCCTTTATTATGTTGAGGTACTTACCCTCTATACCCATTTTGCTGAGAGTTTTTATCATGAATGGATTTTGAATATTGTCAAATGCTTTTTCAGCATCTTTGGAGATAATCATATGGTTTGTGTCTTTCTTTTGTTAATGTGGTGGATGATGTTGATGGATTTTTGATTGCTGTACCATCCTTGCATCCCTGGGATGAATCCCACTTGATCATGATGGATGATCTTTTTGATGTATTTTTGAATTTGGGTTGCTAATATTTTATTGAGTATTTTTCCATCTATGTTCATCAGGGATATTGGTCTGTAATTTACTGTTTGTTTGTGGTGTCTTTGCCTGGTTTTGGTATTAGAGTGATGTTGGCCTCGTATAATGAGTTTGGGAATATTCCCTCCTCTTCTACTTTTTGGAAAACTTTAAGTAGAATGGGTATTAAGTCTTCACTAAATGTTTGATAAAAATCAGCAGTGAAACCATCTGGTATAAGTGTTTTGTTTTAGGTAGTTTTTTGATTACCAGTTCAATTTCTTTGCTGGTAATTGGTCAATTCAGATTTTCTGTTTTTTCCTGGGTCAGCTGTGGAAGGTTGTATTTTTCTAGAAAGTTGTCCATTTCTTCTAGGTTATCTGGTTTGTTACTATAATATTTTATCATATTCTCTCATAATTCTTTATATTTCTGTGGTGTCTGTCATGATTTTTCCTTTCTCATTTCTGATTCTGTTTATGTGTGTAGACTCTCTTTTTTTCTTGGTAAGTCTGGCTAGGGGTTTATCTATTCTGTTTATTTTCTTAAGAACCAGCTCCTGCTTTCATTGATTCTTTCTATTGTTTTATTCTTCTTGATTTTATTTATTTCTAATCTTTATTATGTCCCTCCTTCTACTGACTTTGGAACTCATATTTTCTTCTTTTTCTAATTTTGTTAATTGTGAGTTTAGATTGTTCATTTAGGATTGTTCTTCTTTCCTGATGTAGGCCTGTATTGCAATATACTTCACTCTTAGCATGGCCTTTGCTGCATCCCAGAGATTTTGCAGTGTTGAATTATTGTTGTCATTTGTCTCCATATATTGCTTGATCTCTGTTTTTATTTGGTCTTTGATCCACTGGTTATTTAGGAACATGTTATTAAGCCTCCATATGTTTGTGGGCTTTTTCATTTTCTTTGGGTCATTTATTTCCAGTTTCATACCTTTGTGATCTGATAAGCTAGTTGGTACAATTTCAATCTTTTTTAATTTACTGAGGCTCTTTTTGTGGCCTAGTATATGATCTATTCTTGAAAATGTTCCATGTGCACTTGACAAGAATGTGTACCCTGTTGCTTTAGGATGGAGTGTTCTATAGATGTCTGTTAGGTCCATCTGTTCTAATATGTTGTTCAGTGCCTCTGTGTCCTTACTTATTTTCTGTCTGGTTGATATGTCCTTTGGAGTGAGTGGTGTGTTGAAATCTCCTGAAATTAATGCATTGCAGTCTATTTCCTCTTCAATTCTGTTAGTATTTGATTCATGTATATAGGTGATCCTGTGTTGGATGCATAGGTATTTACAATAGTTATATCCTCTGTTGGACTGACCCCTTTATCATTATGTAATGTCCTTTGTCTCTTGTGACTATCTTTGTTCTGAAGTCTATTTTGTCTGATACAAGTACTACGACTCATGTTTTTTTCTCCGTATTAGTTGCCTGAAATATCTCTTCCCATCCTTTTACTTTCAGTCTGTGTATGTCTTTGGGTTTGAAGTGAGTCTCCTGTGAGCAGCATATAGACGGGTCTTGTTTTTTTATCCATTCAGTGACTCTATGTCTTTTGATTGGTGCATTCAGACCATTTACATTTAGGGTGATTATCAACAGATATGTACTTATTGCTATTGCAGGCTTTAGATTTGTGGTTACCAAAGGTTCAAGGGCAATTCCTTACTACCTAACAGTCTCATTTAACTCACTTAGTATGATATTACAAACACTATCTAAAGGTTCTCTTTTTTCCTCCTTTTTCTTCCTCCTCCATTCTTTATATATTAGGTATCATATTCTGTACTCTTTCCCTTGATTGACTTTGGGGGTAGTTGATTTGATTTTGTGTCTGCTTATTAATTGTTCTACTTTCTTTGCTGTGGTTTTATTTCTCCTGATGACAGCTATTTAATCTTAGGGATACTTCCATCTATAGGAGTCCCTCCAAAATGCACTGCAGAGTTGGTTTGCGGGAGGTAAATTCTCTCAACTTTTGCTTATCTGAAAATTACTTAATCCATCCTCTAAATTTAAATGATAATCTTCATGGGTAGAATATTCTTGGTTCGAGGCCCTTTTGCTTCATTGCATTAAATATATCATGCCACTCCCTTCTGGCCTGTAAGGTTTCTGTTGAGAAGTTTGATAATAGCCTGATGGGTTTTCCTTTGCATCTATTTTTCTGTCTCTAGCTGCTTTTAAAGTCTGTCCTTATATTTGATCTTTGCATTGTAATTATTATATGTCTTGGTGTTGTTTTCCTTGGGTCCCTTGTGTTGGGAGATCTGTGCACCTCCATCGCTTGAGAGACAATCCCCTCCCCCATATTGGGGAAGTTTTCAGCAAGTAACTCCTCAAAGACACTTTGTATCCTTTTTTCTCTCTCTTCTTCTTCTGGTACCCCTATAATGTGAATTTTGTTCCATTTTGATTGGTCATACAGTTCTCTTAATATTCTTTTATCCCTAGAGATCCTTTTATCTCTCTGTGCCTCAGTTTCTTTGTATTCCTCTTCTCTAATTTTTATTCCATTTATCATTTCTTCTACTACATATAATCTACTTTTAAATCCTTCAATTGTATGTTTCATTTCAGATATGGAATTTCTTAATGATTGAATCTCTGTCCTAAATTCGTCCTGAGTACTTGAATATTTTTCTGTACCTCCATGAGCATGTTTATGATTTTTATTTTGAATCTCTTTCAGGAAGATTGGTGAATTCACTTTCATTAGGCCCTTTTTCTGGGGTTTGTGAGATTTTGGTCTGAACCAGGTTCCTTTAACATTTCATATTACTATGTGCTGCCCTCTAGTGCCCAGAAGCTCTAGTGTCTGGAACTGCTCAGCCCCTGGAGTGAGGTTGGTGGTTGCAGAGAAGCTGCACTAGTGTGTGTGGTTTCCTGCTTCCTGGCTGCAATGCCTGTCTCTGCTGTCAGAGCAAGAGGGCTGAGCACACAGGTGTAAGCCTCTGTGTTTTGTGTCTGTAGCTATCATTGACAGGGCCTCCCTCTGGCTGGCCTGATGCCAAGGCAGTGATTGCTGGTTTGCGAGCCAGTGCTGGCAACCAATAGAAGAGCATAGCAGGCTGTATATCACAGTGGAAGGCCTCTGAGCTGAGTAGCCAGCCAGGGGGATGGAGAGCTTGAAGCTCCTGAAAGTTCCCAACCTGCTGGGCAGAGCATGCCCAGACAACCTTATCCACCTAACCCTTCTGCGCAGCAAGCTCTGTGCAAACCCCACCCCTTCAGCAGCCCTCTCTCTGCTAGGAAGCCTCTCAGACCACCTGCCTTCCCTTTGTCTTAGAGCAGCCAGATGTGGATCCCTGTCCTCCACAAATGTCTGGAATCTCAGTCTCTCAATTATTCCAACCCCCACTAATCTCAGAGCACCATGTAGTGTAGTTTTGTGCTCACAAAGCAGATCTCCAGGGCTAGCTGTTCAGCAGTCCTAGGCTTCCACACCCTCCCTGCTCCATTTCTCTTCCTCCCACCAGTGAGCTGGGGTGGGGGAAGGGCTTGGATCCTACTGGATCAAGGTTTTGGTACATTTCCTTGTTTTGTGAGGTCTGCTCGGTTGTCCAGGTCTATGCAGTCTGTTGCAGTTTTGTTTCCTGTTGCTCTTTTAGGATTAGTTGGGAGGAGTTCTCTGTCTCACCTCTCACACCACCACCTTGAATTGATCTCCATGATGACTGATATATTTATTACCTCCAAAAGTACCCTCAGATCCACTTTATCACCTATCTTTCCCATCCCTCCCCAGGTAACCACTCATTTGTTTTGTGTCATTATAGATAACTTTTTATTTTCCAGTATTTTATATGAAAGGAATCGGAATATATACATGGTTTTCTTCTCTTATTTCAGTCAGCGTACTACACTTGAGATTCATCCATGATGTGTTATATATCAGTAGTTTGTTCTTTTTCATTACAGAGTAATATTGCATTGTACAAATACATTGAAATTTGTTAATCCATTAACCTGTAGATGGATATTTGGCTTGTTTCCATTTTAGCTATTACAAATAAAACTGCAATGAACAAGCCTTTGTGTGACATGCGCTTTCTTTTCTATTAGGTAAACACTTTGAGCTAAAGTAACTAGGTAGTGTGTGGGCATGGATTTATTTAACTTTTTAAGAAACTGCTAAATTGCATTTCAAAGTGGTTGTACCATTTTGCTTTCCTACGAGCAGCACAGAAGAGTTTCTTTCATATCTTTATCAACACTGGATATGACTTATCTTTCTGATTTCAGCCATTCTAGTGAGTTTGTTATAACTTACCTTGTGGCAGAAATTTGCATTTCTCTAATGACTAATGTTGTTGAGCCTTTTTATATGTTCTTATTTGCCTCCCATGTATCTTTTTTAGTAACATGTCCATCCAAATTTTGTACCAATTTTTAAAAATGTGCTCATTGTCTTAATATTGAATATAGTTCTCTATACATCCTAGAACATGTCCTTTGTTACATATTTGTAAATATTTTTTCTGCGTCTTGCTTTTTAATTTTTGTAACAATGTATTTTAATGATATCTGAGTAATTTATTTTCCTGATTGTGCTTTCTGTGTCCTAGCTAACAAATTTTGCCAAACTCTATGTCAGCAACATTTTCCTGTTTTCTTTCTAGAAGTTTCAAAATGTGAGCTCTTACATTTAGGTGTATGATCCACTTAAACTTAATTTTGTATACAATGTACAATATGACTAAGAGTTAACTTATTGCATTTGACTATCCAATTGTTTCAGCACCATTTGTTGAAAAGGTCATCCTTCTTCATTAAATTGAATTAGTACCTTTTTCAAAACCATTTACTATATTCATGTGAACCTCTTTCTTAGCTCTCAGTTCTATTACATTGATCTGACATGCCTGTTTTATAATATAATAGCACATCGACATAATCATGTTATATATAATTACAAAATCAAGTAGTCTAAGTCCTCCAAATTTGTTCTTTTTCAAAATTGCTTTGGTTATTCAAGGTGTTCTAAATTTTCATATAAATTTTAGAATCAGCTCAATTTCTGTAAAGTATCTTACTGAATTTTTTATTGGGATTTTATTGAATCATTAGACCAATTTGGGAAGAACTGGCATCCCAACAATACTGGGTCATTTAATACATAAATTTAATGCATTTCTCTGTTTGGCTTTTAAAAAATTTTTTTTTAAAAAATTTTTTAAAAAGCAATATTTTGTAGTTTTCAGTGTATTGTCCTTATACATGTTTTGTCAAATTTATCCCTAAATATTTCAGTTTTTATCCTTTTATAAATGATATTGTTTTTAAATCTCAATTTCTGATTATTGTTAGTATACAGAAATATTTTTGAATATTGAGCTGTTTCTTGCTAAACTCAGTCTCTGACTTTTAGTAATTCTAGTAGCTATTTTATCAGTTCTTTATGATTTTCTACACAGATGATAATATCTGTGCATAAAGACAGTTCTATTTTATTCATTCCAATTGATACAGCTTTTATTTTTCTTGCCTATTGCATTAGCTAGAATATCTTACAGTGCTGAATAAGAATGGTATAAGAGGACATTTGGTCTTGTTCCACATCTTACAAGGAATGTAATTATTATTTCCCATTAAATATGATATTAACTGTAATTTTTGTAGACGTTGTTAATCAGATTGGGGAAATTATCTTCTGTTCCTAGTTTTCTGAAGGTTCTTTTCTTTAGTGGATGCTGTATTGTTTTCAATGCTTTACAACTAATGAAGTAATTTGTACTATTTTGTTTTTATGCTATTAATATGGTCAATTAAATTCATTGGTTTTATGTTAATTAAGCCAATGTACTTCTAGGATAAGTCCCACTTAGTCATAATATATTGTCCTTTTTATGTGTTGTTGGATTCAATTTGCTGAAATTTTAACAGTGTTTGAATCTATGTTTACAAGGGATATTGGTCTGTAGTTTTTCCTTCCCATAATGTCTTTTTGAGGGTTATTTATTAGGTTAATAATGGCTTCGTAAAATGAGCCAGAAAGTCCTTCTTCTTTTTCCATTTTCTGGAAGATTCTGTGTACAATTCATAGTATTTCTTCCTTAAATATTTGGTGTTCACCAATAATAGTCTGGAGATTTCTTTGTGGAGATGTTTTTAACTTTCTTTCACATATTTAATGAGCCTCTTTAAATCTAGAAACATATATTGCCAATCTCATGAGTTATCGTTAATAAAGCTCTTCCTTCCATTTTTTTTCTCTTTCTAAATCTCCTTTTTCTAGGCTATTTGAGATCCTAGCTGGATTCACTACTTCTCTTGCTCATTTTTCCTCTAATTTCTATGTCTGTCTTTTTGTTCTATACTATGTAAATTTGTCTCTGACCTCATCTTTTGACTCATTCGGAATTATTCATTTCTGATATCACATTTTTAATAATGTGAAGATGCGGAGTCTTTTTGATTCTAATGTAGGCTTTAGATGAACATTCCATTTTTAGCCTCAGCTATTTCCCACTTACAGAAGTACTTTTCTCTCCCAAGGCTATGTCTTTGTTGGCTGGTATGATAAATTTTTCTTCAGTAGGTGTCTCACTTTTCCATTCATCTTTTCTACTTACCACTCATTTTTTTATTTTTGAGGTTCCAAGATTTTTTTACTATATTCTTCTTTTCCATACTTAGGTCTCTCTCTCTCTCTCTCTCTCTATTCCTTTATAGAGAGCTCTTCTGTTTGTTTAAAAGAATTTCAAGAAGGAGCAACAGTAAGCATGTATAGTCAGTCCATCACATTTGTGCTTCTTCCTAATCATCTTGGTGGGTTTCTAAATAAAGATGCCAACTGTCGATCCAGTCCCTGTTGTTACTGAATTACTAATTCCATACATGTATGATCCCAGTTAGACTCTAGTGTATCTGAATCTTTTTCAAAATGACCTTCCAAACACTTGATAGAGGGAGTAGTGTCCTTTCAGTCAGAACATTTTTCCCATCTGCAC
This sequence comes from Manis javanica, assembly GCF_040802235.1. Lineage (NCBI taxonomy): Eukaryota > Metazoa > Chordata > Mammalia > Pholidota > Manidae > Manis > Manis javanica. The sequence continues at coordinate 63,045,480 of NC_133162.1, forward strand.
AATGCTCACTAGATCATCAGAAAATTCCCACAACCTATAACCATGCCTTCTTTAAACAGAATGCTTTTCCAGGCACTACTAAAGACTGCTTTAGCTACTCCTTCCCCTATTCTTGATTCATATGAACCAATTCTACCCATCTCTTTTCTTTTCCGTTCTCCACCCATATATTATGGAAACCTAGCTCTTGTATTTTCAACTCTCCTCCCATTACTTAACAATTTAATCCACAGTTACTGAGTCAGTTTTGCCTCTTTGCTCACCTTTAGTCAAGTACCAAATTTACTAATTCCCCATCTTGAGTATCTCCTAATGTGTCTCCTGCTGACAGGGAAAGAAAAAATCACGACTGGTACACATGATCTTTACAAACTTGCCCCTCGGCTTATGTCCTCCCTGTTCTTGAGCACCCAGCCACATCAAATTGAGTGTGGATTCCCAAACATGCCATATTATAGTTTTTTACACCACTGAGTTTGTATATACTTTTTCATCTGTGTGGAATGTTATTCCTTAATTATCTTTATTTTATGAAATCCTCCTGTGCTATTTACTGTTCAGTTATTTCTTCCTCTGTGTTCCCCAAGCATTTCTGTTCTCTATTGCCTTATGCTTGTTTAAATGTTGTCCTTTCTAGATTCTGAATTCTTTAGAGTGGAAACTGTGCCTTTGTTTTTATTATGGCTATTAGGTAGTGCAGAGCCTAGCACTAAGGCATGCAGTAAATAAACAGAATGAAGAATTTATTAGAGTTCTAATAAGTTATTAGAATCTGCTGATAGAAATCACTATTTCTCTAGATGTTGATTTAATCTGCCTGTTCCCATCTGTACTCGGAGCCACAGTTTGAGCCCTTGAAATATTTAAAGAACAATAAAAATGATTTTATAATAGTATAAAACTATGTTGAGACTAGATTTGACATATAACATTTCTCTAATGTTAAAATTTAATATGAAATTACACAAATTTTCATCAGAAGTTAGGGTACCAAATCTGCATGTAATGTAACTATGAATGTAAACATCTGAAATATAGTCTTCATTGATCAGTAATGGAACACACAATTAATCACATTCATGCAATAATATAGCAAGCTATATGTTTTACTTACTGAAGTATTAACTGTAAATAAAGTGGATGTTGTAAGAAACATGGAAATGGGTAGTAAGAACAAACTATATCACTTTCCCACCCTCTCCTACTCTCGTCTCTAATACTGTTACAATCAGAATGAAAGCAAGCAGTAAACAAGAAAAGCATAGCTCAGGATGTCTCTGATGTAGCTATACGTCTGAATTTCCTGGGGAGTTTGTATATTCTGCCATTATCATCATTACCTCCATCATCATCATCATCACAAAAATGATGCGTGAAATTCATTAAGAAATTCAAAATGCAGATTATATGAAACAAAGTATAAATTCCCCAACTCTCTGAATCCACTCTCAAAGGTAACTATTTATGAAATAGTATTTTAAAGAGTTGCTTTTTAATTGTTTTAGGTATCTACACATCTACCTATTCCCCTGCCACACACACAGTTATTTTTCAAACACAAATGGAAATACACTATACAAACCAGTCTGAAATTGCTCTTTTCACTTAAGAGTGATCTTGGCCATCTTTCCACAGAATTCTCTTTTCATAGATTACTTTTTCTATATAGAGCTGATTCCTCATTCTTTTTAATGATTAAGTACTACTTCATTCTTTCAAAAGGTATCTTCTGAGAAGCCACCCTGTGCCTAATGCCAAGCCAAATACCTAGGAGTGACCCTAGATTCTGCCTCATACCCCATGTGTCTCACACTCCACTGAAATCTGTCTGCAGCTTCATCTCCCAGAGAATAAGTTCCAAAAGAGCATATTGTCTAAGGGACCTTCATGCTCCTCCAGGCCCAGGTGCTACCGCTTCTTGCTTTAAACCTTTTCTGTGCAGCATGAGTAACTTGTTCCTCCCTATACACCTCAAGTGTGTCTATTTGGGAATCTGTATTTGATCCTGATAAACAGCCTGGTTTGGGATCACTAGTCTAACGTGTTGTGAGAAGTACTAGTGTTACTCACATGTTCATTTGGTCATGCAGTTAACAAATACTTACGAGACACTCTACTGAGCACTAGAGGTCCAAAGATTAAAAGATTCCATCTCTGCTTTTAAAGGAGAGTAGGTCTAGTAGGGAGACAGATGTGAAACACCAAGAAATGGTAATAGACAGCACTTGTATGAACTCATTTTTCCTTATAATAACTCTAAAAATAAATTCTATTATTATCATCTGAATTTTATAGAAGGCAAAGAAAATAAAGTTCAGAAATTGAAGCAAAGAGAAGTCAAGCAACTGGCTAATAAATTTATTAAAATATATTTCTAGTAACCAAGACAGACTTTTTTTTAAAAAAATTTCTGACTTTTATCTCTATTGTTTCCCTTGGTGGGACCTCTCTGAACTCAGAGGCCTCTGAAATGCAAGTTATGGGAATTTAGAGCTCAACCACTGCCTAAGGCCATTCAGCTTGAATAATTTTATCTTGCTTGACTCTCTGGGGCCTGGAGAACTCTTCAAATCTGAAGTCTGTCAGTCCTGGGCAGGAAAAATTCCAACTGCAACAAATGACTTTAAGCAATGTAAGGAAGATGAGAACAATTAATCCATTTTGATAAATGATATGGCCAAGATTATTAGCTACAACAGCTCTCCCCATCCTTTCTCCAGAATTACATAATTCTGTGGTGTTTGAATTTGTTTTCTTTATAAATGACTGAGATTCTGCACCTTATAGGTACTGAGTATACATATGTAAGCATGTAAACACAAGCCCGCCTAACATTGCCCTCAGCTTGACTAAGCTTTACACAGACTTCTTCCTGACCACAGGACCTGACTTCTCTTTTCTCAGAGCATTTACTTCAGAAAATTTACAGTTGTAAATTTTTTCTCTGCCCCTTTGACATGTAAATCTTCTCTCAGCCTCCTGCCCATATGACAACTTGGGAAATCTTTCTTAAGGGTCTGGGAGCCAGCTCTGAAATGCAATCAAAAAAAGATAGCACCCCTTTCTCCCAGTTCTCTCTAGTTAACTTCAGTAAGCACCAATTAGCAAATACGCAAGGCCTAATCACATGGTCCAACCTACCTCCTGAAGTCCTCCTGCTAGCTCATTCCAGCACTTGAAAACCCTCCCACACCTTGTTTCAGAGGAGTTGAATTCAATCCCTCTCCCCTAGGGCAACTGCCTTGAGCAAAATCTCAAGTAGTTTAACTCTGGTACATATTTTTCTGCAACAGTGCTAAACACAAAATCATAAATAAGGACATTAGCTACACCATTCCCAGGAGAATATAAAAGAAACTACATTACATTTCACAAGATTCAAAGGTCTTGAGCTTATGCTGGCTACAGATCTGATTTGTCATGAGCATCATGACAGCCTCAGAAGAAACTGTATGAGCCACTTTTCTTTTAAAACATAATTCAGTCTATGTTGATGGTATAGATGTTGTATCTTGCCACATGAAAGATACACATATCACCATAAACAAAAATCTATTCAACAAACTTTAAATTCACCTTAGAAATAGTCATGCTTTCCATGAATATTCTTATTCTTTAAATATTAAATGCATGATTTCGTTTCTTTAAATGTTTTTAAAATAAGAGATAAATAAAGACAGTTTCTTGCCTATTTGTTAAAATACTCCTGCCATGGTGGAGAGCAAAATTTGGCCCAATACAACCTTGTATAAGCTGTTAATAAGTCTTTGGAGTTCATTATTTATCTACCCCAGAAAATACTGTATCTCTTAGAAAACATGTCATTATAGATTACACCCAGTGATATCTATTGAACTTGAAATGACAAATGTGGATGATCAAAAAATACTTTTCAACTAAGCTAATTGATGCTCAGAACATAGAAGTGAGTTTTTGCCCAGAAAATTTCAGGAAGTACAATTGTAGCATACAGAGCTGCCAAAAGACAGTTTTTCAGGCTTTCTAACACTAATATTTTCAGGTATATAAAATCATTATACAACTGAGAATTTATGATTTCTTGCAGTTGTAGAAACAGATAAATTATACCAGGACTGCTGTAAAGATTCCTGAAACTGTGCCCCTTTCCTGTGTGCAGCATGCCAGGAGATAGCTTCCTTAGGTGCCGTCCAAGCCTCATTTAGACCTCCATTTCTCTGCAGCCCCGGCTCCACACTCACACTCAATGGCCTAATTAACAGCACCCCTTGGATGATGAATAGGAATTTCATAGCTAGCAAATCTATTTTGCCCTGATCCTCCCCTCCTCAAGAAGTGGTATCTACCACTGACCTCAGACCCTAAGCCTTGGAACTCTCCCTGACTCCTCTTTCCCTGGCACTCCATCAGCAAGACCTATCAGCACCACTTAAAGTATTTCTCTAACACAACTACCCCTTATCCTAACTGCCCTCTTCCAGCCACCACCGTGTACAGATAGACTTCTGCATTTAACTCATTTTCTCCTACAGTTCTGCCATACTTTTACATCTCCACAATGCAACCAGAAAGAACACTGATAACTCACACCAGAGCACTGCCCCTCCTTGCTCAAACCTTCCCATTGTTTTCCCAGAAACATCAAAGCACGAAGCATGTTTTGCCCTCCATTTTTCTCTCTTCCCACTCGCACGCTTGCTCTCTTTCCCCAGTCACAAAACCAAGCTCCTTCTCCCCTTGCGGCTTTGCTTTGCCTGGAATGCTCTCTCCCCAGAATTTTTCACTTGGCCAGCTCTGGCACTTAATTCATATCCCTGCCAAAACATCAGCCTTTCCGGAAGAACTGGCCACCCTAACAAGTGTATCCTCCTCCTTTTCATTCTCTTCGTATCTTCATTTTGTATTTTACCATGTTTTCTTCCCTTTTGTGTGTTTTGTTTTGATTTTAACTCTATATTCCTTATATTACTGATATGCTTATTTGCTTATTCTCCTCACCTTCCCACCAGAATGAAAGCAGTGTGAACACAGGGACATGCTTTCTTTCTCTCTGTCTCTCTTTTTAAAATTTGGATCCTCAAAGCCTGTTAAGATCTCTGGCACATAAGAAAGGGTTTAAGAAATGTACGTTAAATGGTTACATGATTTTCACACTCCACAGTTCCTAAAAGTGACATAGCTTTCCTCTATAAACCAGTTGTTTCCCCAATGACCACATGTTGTCAGTTATTCTTTTACTTTTCTAGATTAAAGACTTTAGAGTCATCCTTGAAATTCTTCTTAGATCTACTATTCTCTAATCTTGGCCTTTCGTTTTCCCTCCCCACTTCTACCTGGTACCACCATTAGGGACTTAGTATTTCAGGGTATCCTACCTGGGCTCCTCTCTTCCTTAGAAGATAGGGCATCAGGAAGTAAAAAGATAGAGGTTCAGCAACCAGCTATACGATAAGGGCAGTTGGGTCTGAGAACAGGGAAGAGCTTCCAAAACAGAATACACAAAATCAAGAAGACAGAGGCTTGGAAGGTACCCACAGTGCATGGTAAAGAAGAAAAAGAAAAGTGAATGATATCAAGAACAGAATTAAGAAAGTACAATGTCCTTCACACACTGCACCTAGAGAGCCTGTTTGCTGATACACAAGTTCATCAGTTACCCCATCCCCACCTTGTAAATGTTTCAACAGGTCTCCACTTATAATACATATTGAAGTACAAATTCCTTGGATTCAAGATCTGAAACTACTTTGCTCATTGTCTCCCTGTATATACCCTGTGCTCAGAGCAAACCAAACTCCTCACTTTTCTCAAATATGAGCCATGTCTCTAGCCTCTGCTTAGACTATAGTTTTAGTCTATGAATCTCCCCTAAGACTCACCTACCAGAATTCCACTTACTCAAGAAACAGTCCAAATACTACCTTCCTCCTTAAAGATGCACCTGATACCCCCAGGCCCAGTGAATTCCCACAACTTCCCACCATCTTTCTTGAACCACTGATTAGCATTTATTGCACTCTGCTTCACAAAAAAATATTTGTAAGCATACCTGACTTTAATAGCCTATTGGACCATAAGATACTTAAGGGCAAGGACTGTATCTTATTTGTAGCTCTAAAAATGAATGTGATCTTGGAGAATTAAATTTTTCTGAACCTCAGTGTCCTTATTTTTAAAATACAAATAGCAATACTAGTAATAACCGCATGGTATGTTGTTAAAATAAAATGATAAAATTTATCTAAAGCTTTATAGCACCTGACCCTGAGTTAATTATTACTATTTAAAATATATGTATTGCTGTTAATTGTACTTCCCTATCTCACTTTCTAGAATTTAGTTGATGTTCAACATTGCCTTTAAAAGGGCAAGGAAATCCCTGAAAAAAGGACATTTCTATTAAAAAAAAAAGGGAGCGTAGCTAAACACATGCCAAATGATACAGAAAAATGTGTAAAGGTTACATAACAATAAAATATCCCTGAATTAGGCAAATATGTGGAATTCTATAAAATGGGGAGGACAGAGAGGAGTAAAAGATAAAGTCGACTAGACATGGAGGCAAAGTTCAAAATCTGCTCTGGCAACCAGTTCCGCTTGGATGGGAAGGGGCAAGCCTGGGCATTACAAGTGGTTACAAGTCAAATAAGAAATCCATGCTTGCTGTCTTTTAAGAAGCCTGATTCCAGGCAAAGAGAAGGAGCACTTGAGAAAGACATGCCTGGTAACAGGAACAAAGGGTATGTTTGGAGGAAGGGACAGAGGAGGAATTATTGCAGCATTAAGGCCCCATATTTAACAAAAAGAAAAAAAAAGGAAGAGGAAAGGAAATTATTTTACCATTGGAGGAAAAAGCAAAAACCTTTCTGGATTTATTCATGTCTACTTTTCCAATTCTCCTTCTTAGTGGATAACTGGGAGCAGTCTCAGCATAAAGAATTTATACCATTCTTTTCACCAGACATCAATGGTAGATGTAGGAGTGGGAAGGCCATGGGCTTACCTGAATTATTTTCAGTCTCTCTTCTGTTTCTAGAGATTCTCCTATTACCTGCGTTCAGTGGGGATAGGAGTATATCTGGGGCGTAGGGAAGGGCTGTGGTGATATGTTTCCAAGGTGAAAGCCACTCTTAGTCTACCTGATCCTGACACTCTTATAAGCACAACGTGAACTGTGTGTTGTTTTGTCCATAAAATTATATCAGGTTCTTGTGAAGCTGTGCTGGGACAGTCACGTCCATTTATTTGTGTCTTGTCCACGACCGCTTTTGTGCTACAATGGCCAAGTGGAAGGGTTCCAGCAGAGACTGGATGGCCCACAAAGCTGGAAATATCTATTATCTGGCCTTTGAAGAAAACTTGCTGACCCCTTTTTGGATGCCTGGGCAAGTCAGGGACTGTCACTGGCCTCCTACTTCTAACCTTTTAATATTTTATGTATTATTCTCACCATGTTGGTGACTCAGGGATCAGCCCTAGATTTTCTTCATCTCAGACTCTGCTTGAAGTCTGGCCAGAGCGATATTTTCAGCAGCTTATGAATGTTATAAATGTGGGAATTCTACCACAAGTCACACTCACATTCAAAGAATTTACAATCTGGGGAGAATCTGTACAAGTGCAAGAAACATAGGAAACTGGGCAGGGAGCAGGTGGTGCCTCCCAGGTCTCCAGTAAGGGCAGCTGCAAAGTCAAAAAGGGGCTGGATGCTTCCTGTCAGTAAACATTACATTTTTCTGCCTCCTAACTCTATTCTTTGTAGAGAGCTTTGCAGACACTCAAACACACTGCTTCAGCGGCCATCGTTGGGGTGGGGTGAGAAACAGGAGCCTGATAAAGCATTTCCAAGACACGGAAACCACCCTTCATTTACCGTAAGTGACACTGCCATATTGTGTAAGTCACAAATTTCACATGCCCTGATGGGGAATTTCTTAATGATGTAAGTACTGATAAGAAGAAAAATTTTCAGGATGTAAAAATTAACTTCGGCAAAACCTTGCAAAGAGCTTGTCTATGGAAAATCAGTAAGTACTAAATAAGGAAGTAAATACATTTTGTTGGACCTTAAGACTATAATTGAAAGAAAGGTAGTGGAGGATTCAAGCAAAAACCATATTCATAAAGGCAGATCTTTTTTCAAGCCATATTTTAATTCTAAAAATAGTACATGCTGGCTGAACATTATGGCAACAGAACAATAGCACATGAAATAAAATGTGGAAGTCTCCCTTTTTCAACTTCTGGCCACTCTGTACTGCTAATCACACTCCTGGAGAAAGATCCTACAAAAAAGATTCAAATATGATACTTCATGGTATGTAGTTTTAAATGAAGTTAAATAAACTACCTAAATTACATGGGGAAACTATTTTTTGGAATGCTGTACCCACATTCTCTAGTAGTGGGGGATCTTTTCCCTGGGTGGGCTCTGGGAGGATGGAAGGATCCAGTCTCAGGAGATGCTGAAGAGAAATAATTATGCCTTGGTTTTAACTAATGAGTAGTATTATTGCTTTATCTATAGTCTATTTAATTAAACCTAAGGAATTTATACCTGATTACTGACAAGTGGTATTTTTGTTGTTGACAACTCAAATTAAATCCTTCCTTCTCCCAATATTTGTGTTCAAACTGTATTAGGATTCAAAAATACAGTTTTGTTTTAAGAAGTTATGTTCCTATCATGGAGTTTATAGTCAAAAAGTGATTTAAGAAGAGAATAGTAAGTCTTTTGAAAAGAAACATCTCAAAGGCTACAGAATGAGCCAATACCCTCTTAAAACATATGAAGGAGCAAACATAGAGGTGATTACATGAACATTATTTTATTGAGTGCTTATTATGTGCCAAGAACTATACTAAGCATTATATGCAGGTCTTCATCCACCTATGATGGAGCTATATCCTGATAAACCCATCCTAAATTCAAAATACTGTTAAGTCAAAAATGCATTTAATACACCTTACCTACAAACACCATAGCTTAGTGTAGCCTGCCTTAAAGGTGCTCAGAACACTTAAATTAGCCTACAGCTGGGAAAAATCATCTAACACAAGCCTGTTTTATAATAAAGCATTGACTGTCTCACGTAATTTTTTGAATACTGTACTGAAACCGCAAAAGCAGAATGGCTGTGTGGGTGCAGAATGGCTGTGTGTCAGCTGTTCAACCCGTGTGATTGTGTGGCTGGCTGACTGCTGCTGCCCAGCTCCACCAGAGAGTATGTGCTGCATCTCAGTGGCCTGGGAAAAGATCCAAATGCAAAAATTGAGAAAAGATATTTAAAAAATTTTGAAGATCCACAGTTAAAATGATTTCTACTGAACGCATTTGCTTTGGGATCATCATAAAGTTGAAAAATCATAAAGTTGAGCCACCATAAGTCTGGGACCATCAGTAAACATGATCTCATTTAGCCCTCATGATTCTACAACCGAGTCACTGCTATTGTTATTCCCACCTTACAGATGAAAATTGACCAAGAGGTTAAATGACTTCTGAAGGGCCACTAAGAAACTAGATAAAGAAGCTGATGTTTCACTGCAAGGACTGTGACTCCAGAGCCCACTCTGGAACTCTAGGCTACACTGGGAGAGTGAGACTAATACGGATGGGCTGAGAAAATACAGGAGAGGAATGGGGACAACTAAAGAATGTTTCTTCAGACTGCTGGATCCCAACCTCCCTATATCTCTTATATGTGCCCATAATAGTCTGTGCAATGCTCAGTTGGAGAATATGTCAGCTTTCTTGGCTGTGTCTCTCCCAGGCTGATACTCCTGACTCTGTGTCTGGTTCATATCTGGGTCCCAAGAACCTGGGATGCCCACCCTTTGAAGTATGCTTAATAATATTTGGTGAATGAATGTTTGTGTGTGAAGGGTACAGCTGCAGAGAGGAGCAAGGAAAGGGCAGGAAGGTTCTGGCAAGACTGCACAACTTCACTACTGCTATTTCTGCAACGTATCTTATCTAAATTGTTTACTTCATGACTTGCCTAATCATATTTTTATTTTACCTACACAGTTTAACCCCTGGATTTGTAAAGGAGAATGGGCTTTGAGGAAATGAAGGTGGGACTAACAAGAATACAAACTCAAAACAAATGAATCACAAAACCTGAGAAAGCTGGACCATAGGTGAATTAGGAAACTGTAATGGATCATAATTGAGGAAACTAGATTTCAGCGAGGTTAAGTGGCTTCTTCAAAGTAGCAGTTAATTAGTGGTACAGCCAATACGCTATCTTCTAAACGTATGCTTGCTACTCCCTTACTCGGTACACTCTGGGGCTGGGCTGTGAAAAGGGAATGACACCAGGATGGCACTGGGCAAGGAGAATCCACAGTCTTAAAATGCAGAATTACAAGGAGATTTGATGAGGGAAATCTCTAGAATTTAAAGTGGTAATTAAAACAAGATTCACAAATAAATACCCATTATTTCTTAAAATCACAATCTCACATGTTACACTCACTTTCACCAACTCAAAAGTGTATTATATTTATTCTCATACCTTTGCCTAATATTTCTTTAGCTGGATTGTATGGGAGAAAAAAAAACAGCATTTTTAGTACACTGAAAGATGTTTCCAAATGTAATCATTTATGCCAAGAGAACTGGAAGAAATGCAAGTGAAAAAGGTGTTGCTAATGATCTTGCATCGTGCATTTCATATTTAATATTTAAACACAGGGTGTTAATATTTGTATCTTGGCATACTATAAGCTGCATCTTCTATGCCTTCCCTCATTCTCTGTCCATTCTCACTGTGTCCATGGAATTTGTACTGTCCATCACAAGCATATTCCATAGAATAACAAGTGGGTGTAGGGAAATGGTACAACCAATAAAAAGAAAACTGGCCACTCAATGACTAGTAATACAAAAACTCAGGGATACAATATATCCTTAGATGGAACAATCTCTACAATCTATCCTTAGATGGAACAATCTCAAGAGTTACTCAGACTACACAACGGCACATTATTTTGTTCTTTATGCTGAAAGTCAGTTAAGATTGTAATGTTATTTTAATTGAATTGATTTATGTTAACATTTCTTGAAAAACAAGGAAAGAAAAAAAGGATTTAAAAAAGTAGTAATAATAATTTAAACATTACCTCAGTCCTAAATAGAAACAAAAATTATTCCATCAAATCACATACAGTGGTAATATGCAGGAAGTTAAATTATCACCTTATAGTATTAAAACCCTTTAATTTATAGAAATTATCTTTTGAAATTATATACATATGCAGACTATCTCATTTGTTTGTGTGTCTCCAAAGTTTATGTGTAGTCTACTGAAAATAATAATGCATTTACCTTTATTATAGTATTTATCCTCTTCTGCCTTAAGGAGAGGATAAATAAATCATAAAACAATGCAGCTAAACATAAGTCACATATGCATCATACTGAGCTCTGCTTTTTTATTAGCTCACATAAATGCAGAGCTGTATTTTTTCTGGGATTTGCTTGGAAGAAAATTTAATGGCAAGGGAGTGAATGAATTTGATGGAACAACAATAAAAGACCAAAAGATGAAAATGCATTAAGAAAACAGAAATAGTTATTATATTCCCTAGGACATTAAAAAGCCAAATTGAAGTCTTTTATTTGAGGAATATAAATTGGAAAATGTTTCCTGCTGTCAAATATCTGATGCCACATTCTGCCTAATTTCATTATCCTTTAGTGTTTACTCTTATTATTTTTTTAACATTTGTCTTAAAATATTGAATATGTAGCTGAAAAAGAAAATTAACCTTTTGATCTCTTGATTACTTAAACAGCATAGAATATTTGAAGTTATACTGGATACTGGAAAAATACAGCTTTATCTGAATTTTCTATGAATTTGCTTCTTTAAATTGTAAAAAGTCCTCCTTTAAGAGTGAAACCAAAATAGACCTACATAGAATTCTACATACAGTATACATATAGTATTCTGGAGAAAAGACTCACATATTAATTATTCTAGAAGTTTCCAAAGGAAAATTTTAAATTTAATCCAACTTCACACTTATTCCGCTCTGATTGCAGTTCTAACCCTAAAACATCTCTGAAGCTGGCAGGGTTCCTTTTATGAGTGATCAGGTTCACCACGTTCAGCCCCTAAAAGCCCATCATGTGGGTCCTTTCCCTCATAGTGAGTCATTTAACAGATGGCATCCTTTCCGGGCATGTCCTGCTGGTACAAAATGTATCTCCATCCTGGACAATGTAATGCCTTTAACCTGCGTTTGGAAGCAGAAACAAGGGAGTAAAGGGTGGAAAGCTGCATTCATAATTGAGATCTAGGTTGGGGCAATATAAATGCAGGAAGTTTAGCTTTTTAGTCCCTTCCTATAACTCAGTTCAGCATCTGCTCTTTTGGGTTACAGATAGTTCATTTCTGATTTAAAGTTTTAGAGAAAAGCCCCCCCCCCCTTTTAAATATCTCCAAAACAAACAGGGGTGAAAGGGCAGGTGAATTTTACAAAGAAATAAAAAATGGTATAAAGTTAGGAGGAGGATTTAAAAGTCACCATTCTTTATAGACAAAGGCAGAAATGTCCTTAGGCTTCTGCGTATTGTTCTCGGTTTACCACCAACAAACAGGTGATGGAAAGGGTAGAACATCTCTCTCAGAAGTGCCACAGGGAAAATGACTTTGACACTGAGGGGAAATGTAATTTAAAGGAAAGGAAAAGTCAACTATTTTAATATGTGTTTAAATGCTTCCCCCGGTAAACAGACTACGAATATCTTCAAAAACAGAATTGATTTATTATTAAAATTATGAAAATTACAGGAAAGAGTATAACAAAAAAATGCAATGTATGCTTCACTCAGATTTTCAAAGTTGACTGCTTGCCATATTCACTTCAAAAAAATTTTAAATAATATATTAGTCTCCTGTTTCCAACAGTATGTGTGATAGAACCAGGCTGTTAGAACAACTAAACACACTAAATATTTTTAAAAACACTTTTTAAAATTCATGATGAACTGGCAAGAAACTAAGAAATACTCCAGGCACCCCTCACCCCCCAAAAAAGTAGAGAGTAGAGAGTTAAGCAAACATCCTGGGTGTCTCAGCCTAGACATGTATGTTGAGCCCTAGTGTCCATAAACTTCCATTTAGATGGCGAAGTGGAGCTCCCACATGAAACTGGGGCACCAAAGTGCCACCGTATCAGTGTTATGTACAGCTTAAGTGCTACTTAGAGGTTATTTCAAGCCTCAAATGCTTAGGAAGGCAAAGAATCCATAAAAGTCTTTCACTATGTGAACTAATTAAAGGGGAAGAAATCTAAAAAATTCAGATCGAGAGTCCAAATAAATCCAACACCTTTTGTGATTAAAATACATATTCTTGGCAAACATGTAATAGCAAAGAACTTCTCTTAACCTGATAGAGTATTTGTCAAAAACCTAGAGAAAAAATGATATCCTTCAGAAGAAACGGTGAACGTTTTCCCTTTGAGAAGAGGAAAGAAGCAAAGATGCTCACTATCACCACCTCTGTTCAACATTATAAGGCAAGTCCTGGTCAGTAGAGTAAGAAAACAGGAGATAGTGAGGGGAGGGAGAAAAACTGTCACTAGCTGATACGATTGTGTATGTAAGGATATCCAAAAGAATACACCCATCAATTATTAGAATTTAGTAAAAAGCAATTGAATATCAAGTAAATTAGCAGGATGTCCCAGTGAATAAACAAAAATCAAGCATCTCCATATTGAAATTGGAAATGTGCTATATAACATATAGCATTTTTTCCCCAACTACCAAATCTCTAGGAATGAATTAAAGGATTTATTAAACCTCTATGGAAGAAAATAAAACATTATTGAGAGACATTCAAAAAGACCTAAACAAATGGAAAGAAATCACATATTTAGGAACCAGAAATCTCAATATTATCAAGATTTTTTCTTGATATTTAAATATCAAGGTAATAAAATGATAACTAAAAAATTATACAGTTTTATAATAGTTACCAACAAAATCTCTTAGTTTTTTATTTTGGGTCTAAAACTGATTTTGAAATTCTATAGAAGATCAAACTATTAGGACCAATTAAAACACTCCTAAACAAGGTTGGAATTATCGTAACAGATACCAAGACTTATTATAGAGCTATAATTCCCAAGAGAGTATGATATTGGCAAGATGTAGATAAATAGCCCAAGTGTAACAGAAAAGAAGGCATTAGATATGTTTACATGGACTACTATATATATGTTATATATATATGGCCATTTATATTTATCTTTCCATTTATCTACAAATAAACATGTAGGTCCTAATCCTTTGTTAATGATACATAATAAACATGTAGGTCCTAATCCTTTGTTAATGATACATAATGGAAAATTCACCGTGTCTCTGCGCATTGTGTAAGAATTTCTCTTGAGTTGGTATTATATTCTCCTTCATAGGCATATCTTCAAATTTACTATTTTATGCCAAATCACTTTCCAAAGTGGTAACATCAATTTAATCTCATCATAAATGTATGAGTTTTCATTTCTTCACGTCTTCAGATACTTAACAGACTTTTAAAATGATGCCAACATGATGGGTATGAAGTGATAGCCCTGTTTTATTTTTTAGTTCTCTGATTACCAAAGAGTTTAAACATTTTTTTCTATGTTTATTGGCCATTCAACTTGCTCTTTTCTTAACTATCATATTTCACATCTTTTATCTGCTTCTCCACTGGGTTTCTTGTCTTTATCTTATTTAAAGTTGTTGTGCAATCAGATAGCTTTCTAATTATCTTCGCCCATCTGAAACTTTTCTTTCAACATTGTATATAATGCCTTTGTCATGCACAAAGTTTTAACTTAAATGTACTCAAATCTATCCAATCTTCTCTCTCATTTTTCTATATGCACTTTATGTATGTTATCTCAGTTAAGCTTCATACCAGCACTGCAAGTTGGGTATGGTGATCTCCACTTTGCAAAAAAGAAATTGGGCCAAAAGGTTATGTAATTTTCCCGCAGTCACGTGTATTCGGGTTTGTACTGGAGCCTAAGTCACAGGATTCTGAAGTTGGTGCTCTTTTTACGGCGCACCTCTTCCAGGACTCTCTTTCATAAAGGCAGTGTGTTCAGGTGGTGGTGACAATAGGGTGGACGAGCAGAGACTGACAGCAGGCTCACACACATACACACACACACACACACACACACACACACACAAAGTAATTTAAAGCAGTCATCACCATATGACTAAGTACCCATATGAATGGTAAAAATATAATGTATCAATTCAGGGAGAGAAGAGCTTTTGTTGGCCTATCTTACACATTAAGATGTGCCTACTGAGAAATTCTTAGACAGTGAATAATATTCACCTATAGTTTTGTCATCCATTATTATTCTTACCATTTTGAAAAAGTAACTGAGGTTCCTTAACAGTTTCAAGATAAAGTCAATGTAAGTACATGATCATAGGGGTGATAGCCCTGTCTAGGACTCATTTGCTATTAAAACAGGCATCTTATCCAGCACCTACAATGTACAACTCATTAACCATAACTGTTTGTTCAGAATGGATTCAGTGGTCTCAAAAGTTACTCAAATGTCTTGCTGTCAATACTAGACAGAGTAAAAAGTGCATCAGCTTTGGAGCAAACAGAAAAGGCTTTGAACCAAAGCTCTGCCTCTTATGATCTGTGTGATCACAAGCACGTGGTTTAACCACTCTGCTTCTAGTTTCTATGCATATTATATTAAGTGGAGGTAATAGCAACTACCTCTCCGGGCATAAAGTATCTGATGTACATTAAGTGCTCGTAACAATGACGGAGAGAGTGACTGTTGGTAGGAAGAATCATCAGTTTCCCTTTAGCTCACAGTATTGTAGTCAGTTTCCTATGTTTTTTGTTGTTAAGCTGTTAGAAGTAGTGCCTTTTCTCAAGTTCAGGGAGCACTCTTGTGTTCCATATGTCAAGTAAGAGAGTGTTTTCTTCCCTCTGGATTAAAAAGGCTCAGCAGGCATGTTTCAATACATGAAAAAACAATAGCACAGTCTCTCCTTCGGGAGGCTCTGAAAGAGCACACAGATCAGGGAAACGATATTAGAAGGAGGGAAAATACCACGGACCTCTGAGTAAAGGCTCCTCAGCGCCATCTTAAACCTTTTCCAGTCAGGAAAGTGTAGGCTTTCTCACCTGAGGGGACAGCAGGGAACTGACAGCCCTAAGGCTGAGATAAGGCCAGAGAAAAATCACAATTTCCTATGAGAAAAAGCCCAAGTTCCTTAATAGGCAGAAAACCAGCAATAATATTACCTACGCTGGAGGTCTTCAGAAATACATACTGCCTCTTTGCGGTAATAGGAACACGTCTCGTTTAACCTAGGAACGGGCATCATTATTTTTTTGGCAATATAGGACCATGTGGAGAAATGGATCAGTGTGGTTTTCCCTGAGGTGCTATCTGAAGGGCTGGGAGGAAGACGGAAAGACTTAGTCTCTAACATGAAAGTTGAGGTCAGTGAATTATACTCCACAACCAAACCTTGTAAATATAAATCCCTAAGATGAAAAAAAAGAAGGAAGCAGGCTCAGTTCCTCAGACCCGCCTCGAGGAAGAAGACCACACACAGCAGGGAGCAGCAGTCAGCAGCGAAGAGGACGCTGGGGACTGGGCGCCAAACTCCTCCCAGAGAGGTAAGGAACGCAAAGGAAGCAAATGGGTTCCTGGTGCCAGAGCATGGCTTTGAGCATGGTTCATTCCTGCGCTGTCTCCTCACAGAGCACATCCTTAGCACAGACCACCACGTGTCAGAGAGACTATCTTTAAGAACAGCAGATGAACCTACCGAGGAAGTCCCTAAGAAAGGCTTAGTAGTGATGTACTGTGGAACTGGATGGAGTCCTCAATGTGAGGTAAGAGCTGCAAACATATAAAAGTGGCTTTCAAATAATGAGGAAGAAAATACTCAGGACAAATGGGAGGCTCTAAGACATCCTCCCAATTGTCATGCAAATAAAAACACTCAGAGGTAATATTCATATGAGTATACACCATCTGGGTGAAAATCTAGAGTGAAAAGGTACCGATGTTCTGTCACGGAAAGAGCAGCCTCCACTAGAGCTTTTGTGATCACTGCTCATCTTCTGCCCCTTTCATCACTCCCTCCCACCCTTAGAGTCATGTTACCAGGTGCCTGGCTCTGGGCTGAGCAGTTTATGTGTTTCACTCCTTAACCCTTCATTATAACCCTGCAAGGGTTGGAATCCTGGCACTGCCCATCACTAGCAATATAAGTTAGAACAACTCACTCAAAACTCTCTCAACCTCAGTCTCATCAGGTATAACATATGGATGATGGCAATCCTACCCACTGGTATGATTAGGCCCTACATCAAATACGCACGTGATCAAAACATGGAAACATTTATTAACACTCCCACTAGATTTTCTCCCCTGGTGCAAGTTTCTTCTTCAAATTTTCTATTCCTTTTGTTACCTGACATGGCTCTGAAGGGGACCAGGTAGCCTGTACTTTTCTAAATAAGAACTATCTAGGCACAGTATACATTTATTACAGCCTGTAACACTGAGCCAGACTTTCTTAAGATGAAATAAAGAGCCAGAGATAATGAAAGGAGAAAAACCTTTTAAAGATTTGTGCTGAGCATCTATCTTATGGCTTACATGTGTACAGGCGAGATAACGAGGAGTTTTGCAGACTACTCAGTAATAGTTTCTTATTCTAAAAGGTAACTATAAAACATCTTATGAATTATGTATTATATCTCATTCACATGGTAACTTTAAAGAATGCCCTCAATCCGATTCTCCCCTTCAGTGGGTAAGAAGAAAGCACTAGGCACAAATATCAGCCTCCATTTTGCACATACCAACCTAGCAATGAGTTTTTTAATCGAACTGGCAAGATCAATTTAAAACTAACACATCACTCTAGACATCTACTTTCTTTTACTGACTCAAATTGACATGGGATATGAAAATCATTATCTAGGTTATGTCCAAGTGATAAACAATTTTCTACTTCAGTTGAGGCATTTGAGAAGAAATTATATATGTCTATATTTATATACAAACACTATACATATGTATACACAGAGACACACACATTCTATGCCATTTTAGACTTGGATGTCTGAATAATCCAGGAGAAAGGAATGCATTCTCCTGCGCTGCTGCAGGGTAATTGAGAGATCACCCAGAGGTATAAAGTCCAGGCTGATGGAAGGGAGAAAAAGAAAAAATAATGCATTATTTTTTTTATTATTACATGATCTCTACCTATTTCATCCTGCCTCATCTGGCTCCTTCCAATTATACAGCATGATTTTTTAAAACATGTGTTTGATGGTGCTACTCTCTACAAACATCCTGCAATTGCCCCCTATTAATTCCAACATAAAGACCAAACTCCAAACTCCTTAAAATGGATTTAAGGCCTTATATGATGAGATCCATCTAGCTTCACCTATTCCTTCTTCCTTAAGCCCATCCCCTTCCATCTATTCAATAATATGCCCTGTAATTTGATTAACTGCTCTTTTTCTTCCCTGTTCTTTGCATTGGCACTTGCCACACCTTCTCTCACCTCAGATTTTCTCTTCACACTAAGGCTGTTATCACAGTATTATATGTTCTCTTGCTCTTCTCCACTTCAGCTGTCTGAACGGGGAGCAAGATGACAGTACAATAAATAATTCAGGGCACAGAGGAAAAGTTAAAAAAATATAAGCTAACTTACAGAAGAAATATAGAACAGTTTTATGATATCTGAATAAGAAAGAGTTTCTTAAGACACAAAAAAGGTCAAACCATAAAGTGAAAATTGATATTATAACACAAATTTAAAACTACATTTAAGGTAATGTAAAAAAAAACTATCTATGGAACAAAAGACCTTATTATTGTAAAGTGAAAAGAGACTATCCATAGAGAGGGGGGAAGATAGATAACTGGGAATAGATTAGTATCTGAAAAATATAAAGAATTCTTGCCAATAAATAAAAAGACACCTTTCCCAAATAAAATCTAAAAGGAAAGGTGTCAAGAACATACATATGCAATCCACAGACATCTTTCCTAGACATCATTTACATCAAGAGAACCACAAAACTTAGGCATACATTAACCTCAATTTAAAGTTCCAACACAATTTTAAGATTTTTTTATTTGAAGCATTTAATAGAATCTAATTTCCAAATAGGACAATTATTTGCTTTTATTCTTGAATCTAGTTGTAGATATCATGCATATGTATGCATACAGGGACAAACTGCCCCCAGGTGTTCTTTAATCCTTTCCACAAATTTTTTTATGATAGCCAATGATTGATACAGTAGGAGAGTACTGAAGAAAAGAACTTGACAGACTTCCCGGTATTCCTTAAGAGTTCTTGTGTTACCAAGATGTATGTACTCAAGATACAAGCATATTTTATCTGTTCTTTCCATGGAAGAATGTCCACAATGCCAGCTGCTCTGTAAGAGGCATCTTATTCCTCTGTGTGAACAAGCAACTTCTAACATCTCACATGTGCTCTGGGCTGCAAGTGTGTGAGATACCAGTGCAGCTGAGGTCTCACTTCTAATCCTGAACATCTGTTCTCATGGTGGAGGCTGCTCTGAAGAATGGAATAACACAAGTCTAGGGACCAAAGTTCACTTTGGAGCAGGTGTTTTCACAGATTTCAGTTCACTATGGACTTCGTTTCTGGCAGCTGGTACCCAGGACGTCTGCTTACTTGTGGTTTAGGCTATATAGCACTTGATACCCTTAGTTCACATTATCTTTCTCTTACTTTGTCCAAATCTCTGAGAAAATTCTCATAAAAAATAATAGTGTTTTTGTTTACCTTCTTCCTTTACTTATACTTGGGAGATACCTCTTTTGAGGTGATTGCATTCTTTGTTTTATTATATTTGTGACTTCATAAATTCTTCTTGGCCACTACAAGTTTGAGGAACATGTTGTTTGGAGAAATCACTACAAGAGTCACTCAAACAGAATCAAAAGCTGTGAGTGGTCAATTCTACTACAGAAGCTTTCTTTTATTCATGGTAAACTTTGAACCTCTTCTTCCTAAAACATACACAAGTAAGAAGACAATAAAGAACTAAGCAAATTGTCCCTCACTGTAGCCTAACTCTTCCTTATTTGTATTACAAGTTTATATTTAAAACATGACAAAAGCAATTTTTTATCTAAAAATAGAGAACAAATGGTTATAAAAAGTATCACTTAGACACACACTTCTATAACTTCTCCAAGCTCACAATCAAAACCAAGGAAATGGTTAGGCTTTCTTCCCATCCCCCCTCAGTTGATATGTCAAGAGCAGACAGAAGCAATCTTAAACAGTTGACACAATTCTCATTTCTCATGTTATCTCCATGAGCTTATGTTTTTAGCACTGTAAGATATTTCAGCAATCACAGCAATTTAAATAAATTGATGAATAACTTTTTAACACTGGTATCATAACATATGAAATATTATGGACACTCAAGGATTTGTACAGGTAATAAAAGTTAACTAGGTTTTGATCTGTCAGTAACGTGAAATAAACTTGGATCTACTTTCTCCAAATAGTCCATAAGTACTTCTGCTCATGGGCTACTCTCATTTCTTGTTACTTTCTAATAAAGGTTTGACTAATTTAGAGAGAACCAAAGAACAAGTTTAATATAAGGCATGGAATCAAAACCCAGGATATACTCCACTAATGACCAGTTCTTTGATATTCTAATTCAAAATGAACTACTGCCTAAATGTATGTGCTATGGAATTGATAAAATGTTAGCAAAAGGGAATCAGTTAATGTGGGTGTTACGTATTCCATTAGTACAGGAACTGCCTCTTTGCAGACTTATACTCTTCAGTGAGGCATTAATGACACGAAGCAGAGGAAACACCATCAGGAACAGGATTTGACCTTGCTGTCATGCCCCTGTCTTATAACGGAAGACTCTGGATATCTTTTACTCTTAAACCTTCTGAATCTCAATTTGAGGGAGATAAGATCATTCAGAATGAGTAGGACTTAGCCACAACTAAGACACCTATGCAACATTCAGCTTTGACTTCCATCTAACTGAAACCATTTTATAGACACAGCAATTACTCTCACATTACAAGCTACATGTCAGCATTTTGTACTTAAACACCTGAAAGTTGTAAACTACAGTATTTTCTAATAGTTCTTCGATTTAGAGTTATCCATGTTGCATCTATAAGTTACAAAGATCTCACAGAATTTTCTCTTTCCCCAGTTCTGCTTGGTGAAGTCCTACAATGCAGTCACAATTGAGCTCATCGCAACTGTGTACATAGAGTACAGTATAAAACATTATGAAGGTATCACTTGACACACAAATTTTAAATGTGAATCTACCAATAAAAAATATCTGTTATTATGTCATTTTAAAATGAGAAGTGAATAAACTGTTGACACTGTTGTTACTTGCTATACCACTCCAGTTTTGTAAACAACATCTGCACAATATTGTTACTTGCCTATACCACTTCAGTTGTAAACAACATCTGCTAACCTTTACAAATTAGTCTTGAATTATACAAGTGTTGAACTGCTTAGCATCTTGGTTCACCATCTAACTTAAGTTTTAAATAAACTCTTCTTGTAAAATATGACGACTATGTACTTCTCCCAATTTTTCTCATACCGCCCCTTGTTACATAGCTCACTAAGAAGTGTGTTTCCCTTCTCCAGGCTCTCTAAACACTTTGCTTCTATGTCTAGCATCACATATGTCCTCTCCTGTCACCATTGGTGGTTAATGTATCTGCAATTGTGTGCTTCTTAAGGTGAGAGGCTGTAGTTTCCTTATCTTTGCCCAGCACCACATATATAATCAATCACACTGCAAATTGAGTGCCTAAGTTTTTTGGCAATTTTATTTATCATTTAGATGCATTGCTTTTAATGATCACTTTTTGAAACATTGTATGTGCATAGAAAAAACTATTAAACTTGATTACTTGCTTTGAGTACAATCATAAATCGTAAATGACTAGAAACACATATCCAGAACTTCATTAAAAATGTAAATATAATTTGTCCTAAGGAGTTGTATACCAAATAAGTGGAGTTCTTTAATTACCTCTGCTATTAATAATATCCATAAAATTCAGCATTTTAGAGTATATGTAAAGGGTGTGCAAACATCACCCCAATCTTAACATTAGGACATTTTCATTATACCCAAAAGAATCTCGAAACCTTTTAGTTCTTTCCATTCTCACATCCTTCCTTCACCCCAGCCTCTCACAACAACAAATCTACTTTTCATTTCTACACATTTGCCTCATTTGACAATTCATATAAATAGAAACATACAGTATGTGGTCTGTTGTGACTGGCTTCTTTCACATAACATATTACTTCATAATTTTAACCCAATTTAAAGCATGTATCAGTACTTCGTTCCTTTTCATGGTTGAGTCATAGGTCATTGTATACATATTTCATGTTTTTGTTTATTCATTCATCAGCTGATAGACATATTGTTCATTTCTGCTTTTTGACTATTATGAATAATCCTGCAATGGATATCGATTTAAAAGTTTGTGTGTGTCTATATGTGTTCATTTCTCATGAGTATATATCTAGGAGTGGAACTGTTGAGACTATGGTAAATTGATGTTCAACATTTGAGAAACTGCCAAATTGTTTTCCAAAGTGGCCACACCCTTTTACATTCCCATCATTAATGTAGGAGAGTCCCAGTTTCTCCATGCCCTCCACAACACTTGTTATTGTCTGTCTTTTTGATTATAGCCAACCTGGTGGATATTAAGTATTATTCTGTGGTTTTTGATTTGCATTTCTCTAATGACTAATGATGCTGAGCATCTTTTCATATGCTTATTGGCCACTTGTATTTCTTCTTTGGAAAAATGTCTATTCAATGATTTGCCCAGTTTTTAATTGGATGATTTGTCCTGTTTCATTGAATTGTAAGAGTTGCATATTCTAAATGCAACTATCTGGTCAGATAGATGGTTTGAAAATGTTTTCTTCCAAAAGGTTTTTGTTCCCATTATTGGTATCATCAATTGGAGAATATGTTAATTTTGATAAAGTCAATTTCATCTTTTATTTTTTCTTTTACCACTTGTACTTTTGGTGGCCTAGCTAAGAATCCACTGACAAACTGAAGGTCACAAAGTAAATGAATATTTTTCCAAGAGTTTTATATTTTCAGCATATAGTACTGTCAGCTGGGCCCAGATGGTAAACACACAGATGAACCCATTGCACAATTTCATCAAGACCACATACTTATAAACATAAGCATGTTTGCACACACAGAGCTATATATGGCAGAAATGCTTTAAATTTAAGAACAGCATTTTTATAAGCTTAAAAGTGTAGATACAGGTAATGTTTATAACCAGCATGATATAATACAACTTGTTTTTCCATTTTTTACAAAGGTTTTGCTTACTGCTTTCTAACTGTGACACACAGAATATTTTCTCCGTATGATTCCTTAATTGGTAGTGAGGTAGGAAAGGATTAGCTTTGCAATCACCCATAATGGATCATGTGAAGACCGCTCCTGTTCTAAGGTGATGGGAAGGGCCCGATCTAAACTAGAGACTCAAACAAATTTGGGTTCCATTCTAAGCTCTGGTTAGGATTTGGTAGAGTAAAAGAAACAACATAAAAAATACGATGATGTGAAAAGAGAGGTCATAACTGCAGAAATAAGATCCTGATTCCCAATGTGTCTAAAGGTTAGGTACACACAGGAGTAAGATGGGTCCAGAGCACAGAGGGCCTTACATGGCAGATAGTCTGACTTTTATTTGACAGGTGATGAAGGGCTAAGCAGAAAAACACATGTTGAGGAAGGTATCCTAGAAAAGTCATTCTGCCAGCAACATATAAAATGATTTGGGTGGGGAAAAGTGGAGGTGGAGCAGCAATAGAGAAAGAAGTTAGCTACAACAATATTCCTAGTAAGGCTGCCACTGTTATGTGCCCCCCAGCAGCAGTTATCCCTAACAGAACTATCATTCTGCAAACAGAACCATGATTTTGTTCCAGAATCCTTCAGGCAGTGATATATTCAGGGTAAGAGGACCCTTTCCTGGGAGGATAAAAAGGGAGTGATCTAAACTAGGGTGAATAAACTTTTTCTATAAATGGTCAGAGAGTAAATATTTTGGACTCTGTGGACCATGTGGTTTCAGTCACAACTGCTCAACTCTGCCATTGTAACAGGAAAGAAATGATGGACCATCTGTAAATGTATGAATGTAACTGTGTTCCCATTAGACTTTATTTATGGACACTGAAATTTGAATTTCTTGTAATTTTCATGTGTTATGAAGCATTATTCATTTTATTTTTTTCAAGCATTTAAATATATAAAAGCATTCATAACTTCGGCCCATAGCAACCTGGCAGCAGGCTTGCCAGTCCCTGATCTAAACCAATCATAGCTGCTCCAAACCCCTCACCAGTTACTATGTAGGGGATAACTGGGTACATGATATGGTTCTCATCAATGAGATATAGGGGAAAGTCTACAGGAGGACTTCTAGAAAAGATTTTCTCATCGAATAGAAAAACAGATGTGCTCGAGAAAATGTAGTCTCTGAGGATGAATTCTTTAGAGCTCTGTGAGCTATTTTTGCTTCCATGAGAAGTCCAAGAGCTTTGGAGAGAACCTTCCTGACTAGTATACCGAGTGGAAGGCAAAAGGGAGACCAAGCAGAATGAGCACAGGGTAATGGGGCAGAAAACAGCTGCTTTGAGAGCAACTGTTGAGGTGGAATTGTATTTCCAGTGGCATCTGAGTTCGGACACAGACAAGAGAATATGATAAAAATGAAAGCTGCCTCCGGAATTTGAGCCTGAATGAAGAGAATGGTGTTAGTTTTAAAGAAAAAGAGATGGTTAAGTGGAAAAAGAGTGTGATCTGGAACCTCAGGGAGGCAGCAGGAGATTAATAAGAGATCTGCTGGGTAACAGCCAGGGCTCTGCTGAGTCCAGCCTGCTGGAACGAGCAACAGGTCATCTCACCTTGGTTCATACCAAGCGTGTCTTCCAGCTCCTGGAGGTGCTGATGAAACCATGACAGGCAGTGGTCACACAGTCTGTGGGACAGGGTCAGCCTGCACATTCCCCCAAACGGAATCTCATCACCAGAGCTGGTCCAGTCAGGCCTCAGGCAGATCCTGCAGCTGCCTCACGTGGGTATCACCCCAGGGAGCCCTGGGAAAGAGGCAGTTTCCGTCCCTCCATTCCATTTGCTTTATCTGACCAGATTAGTGATGGTCCATGGCTATTCCCAAGAGGCCAAGTGTTCAGTCGGGTGCTGAGGACAGTTGTGGTCAACACCAATACTCCCCACGGATGGCAAAAATACTAAATGTTGAAAAAACTCGAAATACAACAAATCAGAATGGCAAAAAAAACACAAAAAATGTGATATTGATACTTACTTTAAAAGACAGACTATTAACAAGATATAGCTTTAAACGTTTGCTGCATTATAAAATGCATGTCTGTGTATCTAGATGTAAGGGACAGATCAGAGCATTTATACTTGGGGTTAAATTCTACTTTTCTTTATGTAGGGGCAAAAAAGATTTCACAAAAACAAACTGAAGATTAAAAACAAAACTATCATATGATCCAGCAATCCTACTTCTGGTTATTTAGCCAAAAGAATTGAAATCAGGTTCTCAAAGAGATGTTAGTTACTCCCATGTTCAGCAGAATTATTTACAATAACCAAGATGTGGAAAAAACCTAAATGTCCATCAACAGATAAAGAGTAAAGAAATTGGTATATACATAAGTAGAACACTATTCAACCTTTGAAAAAAGGAGGGAAATCCTCCAACATGCAACAACATGGATGAATCTTGAGGACATGATGCTAAGTGAAATAAGCCAGTCACAGAAAGACAAATAGTATATGATTCTACTTTCATGAGGTATCAAAAGTAGTTAAATACATAGAATCAAAGATTATAATGGCAATTGTCAGAGGCTGGAAGAAGAAATGGTGTTACTAATCAATAGGGAAAACAGTTTCAGTCAAGCAAGGTGAACGAGCTCTAGAGATCTGTTATACAACATTGTACCTACAATTAACAATAATATATTGTACACTTAGAAATGTGTTGAGAGTGTAGATCTCCTAGTAAGTGTTCTTTCCTCAATAAAGTAAAACAACAGAAATGTAGATAAGGTCAACTAATACACTGTTTATTAATAAAGAGCAACATACACCGAAAGTTTAAATGTCTAATAAAACTAAGTATTGAGGGAAATAAGAACTCCCGTTTACCACTGGTTACAATATAAATTGGTATACCCCCTTGGAAAACCATTTGGCAAGATCTAGTAAAGTAATGATGTGGATCTACTAAGAATCAGCCTAGTAATCTCACCTTGAGGCATATGCTTAGGGATATTGTTACAATGCAATGTGAATGGAGACCCAGTCCAGGATCAGCTTCTACAACACTATTCTAATACCACACAATTGTTAACAATTGATAATATGGGAATGGATAAGCTAACTCTGTCATACTCCTTAAATAGAATTCAAATAAATGTATGATTTTGATATCTTAAGGTATGTGCAAAGTATGTGCACAAACAGTACAAAATGCAAAAGGATATATACAATAACCATTTATGTAAGAATTTTAAATATATGAAACATTGATATACCTGATTATATATATAATATCAAAAACATATTTATAAAACTATTCACCAATTTTAAGAAAGTTGTAGTTGCAGGGGAGGGAAGAAGAGAGAAAGAGGTTGTGGGGAATATGACAGAAAAGAGAAAGCTTTGAAACAATCTGCATTTTATATTTCATTTAGTGTAACAAAAACTTGCAGCAATAATGGCAAAATTTTTAAATGTATTACATCTAGATGGTGAATTCATGGATGCCAACAAAACTGTATTATTGAATTGTGAAATGTTACATAATTTTAAGACTGTCTTGCAGAATTCATTTTAATAGCAAATGATTTTTTCAAAGCTGAACACTCTGTATCACCAACTCCATGACAAACTTGAATACTTTTACTCACATAATAAGATGCTGTAGTAAAATACAAATTATCAGTTAGGATGAAGCATTTCTGTGAGGTTATAAAGCAGGTAAGGAGCCATTCATTGCACTGTGTGACACAAGCAACTTGATCTCTTAGCAGAAGATGGACATCTCAATGTTTTTACCAGTAGGCTGACGCAGTCTTATATAGATAGGAAAGCAGTGAAAGAATGCTTAACTTTTTATACACATGCACTGATACATCTTGGAGTACTCAAAACATTTTGACAGTAAAACAGAAAAGAGAAGCTGCCTGAACGCAAAGCCTAGGAAGTGCTATTACCCCCGTCACTTCACATCAATTTTCTGATTTTGTAGAGCTAATGCAACAGTGTCTTAACCATTTCACAAGGTAGCTAAATGTTTTTTGGTATTTTATAATTTGAAACATCATCTCTATACTAAAAGAGATACATTAAAGAATATAAAATGAACATCACATAAATTTTAAAAAATAATTTGTATTGAATTATAGCAGACATAGGGAAATGAACAAATAATTGTATAGTCCTATGAATTTTCATAAAATTGGATGTCTCAATGTTTTTACCAGTAGGCTGCATATACTCTCCATATTGATATGCCACAAAGTGCTTATCCATTCCATTAATGAAAGACATTTGGACTGTTTCCCACTTTTGGCATTTATGATTAAAGCTACTACAAACATTCTAGTCCAGCTATTTAGGTGTGCAAATAGGCATTCCTCACAAATACACACACACACACACACACACACACACACACACGCACACCTGATTATTTATAATGTATACAATAAGTTCAGCCTCAAAGTTTTCAAAAATAGATGTACAAATAAGTGGAAGTGTAAATCAAATAGTAAAAAAATTAATGATTGTTGTAGCTGATATATATGTTTTATAAGTATTTGGAATTTTTGATAAAAGGTTTTTTTAAATGGTTGTACCAACCATCTATTCTATTAGAAAAGGGGAGCTGTATTTTTTAAACAATGTCATAAAACACACAAAAAGCCTGTGGAAATGTTCCAGATTAAAGGAGGCTCAAGAACATGACAACTAAATGTAATACCTGATCTTAGACTGAATCCTAACAACAGAGGGAAAAGTGTTTTAATGGACATTATTACTTCAAGTGATAAAGTTGAAAAGTAAGTGAGAGATTAAATGGAAGTATTTTATCAATGTTAAAATTTGCTGAAGATAATTGCAGTGTGTTATGTAAGAAAATATCTTTACTTTTAGGAAACTCACATCATAGTATTTTGTAGTCAATCACCCTCATGTAGGTGACTTATCCTGAAATCAATCAGAAAAAAAAATGTATACATACATGCATATGTATGTATATATATATATATATATATAAAATAAAATAATAATATATATAATAATAAAATTATATATACCAATAAAAATGTCTCTTTATATATAAATAAATGGGCAAATAATAAAGCAAATAGCAAATAATGTTAACTAATGAATAGGTAGGAATTATACAGGTATTCTTTGTACTGCTTGAAACTTTCTATTTTTTATTTCTTCAACTTTTCTGTAAATCTGAAAGTTACAGGAGGTGGTGCATGAGTATAAATTTTCAGTTATAAGATAAATGAGTCCTGGTGATGTAATGTACAGCCTGATGACTCTGGTTAATAATATTGAGTTGTATATTTGAAGGGTGCTAGGAGAGTAGATCTTAAAAACTCTCATTACAAGAAAATATTTTAACTATGTGTGGTGATGGATGTTAATTACACTTGTGGGATTACTTCACAATACATACATATATCAAATCATTGTGCACATAAAACTGATACAATGTTACATGTCAATTATATCAATCAACCAATCATTCTGTAAATAAATAAAACAAACAAAAATGTCAGGATGAGTTCCTAGAAGAGATGAACTCAAGCTAAACAAATTTGCAAGGAAAAGGAGAAAAGAGTATTTGTAAAAGAATGACAAACGAGAAGAAATGACTATAAAGTAAGGAGTCAGAATTTGAGGCATAAGACAGGAACTGGAGCTGTGGGGCCACTCTAAGGAAATTAGATTTTATCCTGAAGGCATGGGGAACAAAAGTCTTATATGCACAACAAAATCATATTTATACCCTAGGAAAGCATTCCTAGAATGGTATGAGTCAAGAGATAGAAATGTTTATCAGAAGTCCAGATGAGAAATAATGAAGATGAAATTCAGAATATATTAAAGATGAGGGAAAACTAGGACATGGTGAACAATTAAGTGCAGAGAAAGGCACCAAGAAATACTGGCACCAACACTCTTACACAAGTTTAAGTATGTTTTTTGGAGGGATTTCTTTTTCCTGTGAAAACTGAAGAAGTATATGATAACTGACTCTACATCTGGACCTTAATTAAACTCAGTCACCTTCGAGGTAGACAAAAATGAGTTTGCCTAGCCTGTCTGAAATCCTTCATAAAAAGTCACTTATCTACATTGTCTGGGTATGAAAAACTAACACTAGCCTGTCTTTGACAATAATTAATGATGATTTTCTCTCAACACAATTGTGAGGAGAATCATAATATTTCCAGAATCCCTTGTCTGGCCTTAGTGCATCTCCACATCAGTAGGTGTTTCCAAGGCGAGGAGAGAAGTAAGTAGTCCATCTCCATATCAATAGATAATTACAAGGGCGGGGGGGGAGAGGGCATACGTGGACCAGAGAGGTCAGGTGGGGCCCCTTTTGGCAGCTGGGTTGCAAGAGACACCGGCGAGCAGAAGTGGACCACTGCTCGTTGGTAATAAATGGGTTTCTCCCACTTTATTTCTCCCTTTGAATCATTTTGGTTTAAAAGGCATTTTGCCCTGCACTGGGAAAATAGCAACCCCACCGCACCCTGGAGTTACAGTGGTAAAAGAGTTTCAGTGCATACATTGCACCACATACAAGTGCCAAGGTAGTTTCTGCTGGGTTTTGTGCACCAGTAGCACTGAATACTTGTAGTTTCCCAGGCACATTGCATTGCTTTGAAGCTTCTGATGTCCCCTAGGCCAAGAATGTACCCTCACCCTCACCCCCCTTCTACCAATACTTCAAAATAATTTCAGATGTCAACTCCAAGAAGTATTCCTAATACACTAAAATCAATGGGAAAGAAACCCTGAAATTTCTAAAGAAAAAAAAAAAACTTTTTAAAATGGCTGTGCCAATTTCTATTCCACCAGCAGGGAATAAGAGGTCCTGCTACTCAGTTCTAGTCATTGACTGGTGATTGTGAATCTGTAATTTCAGCCATTCAGGTTGGAATACAGTTGCTTTAATTTGCCTATTTTATTTCCCTGGAAGCTTACGTGGTTGAGCTCCTTTTCATGTGATTTAGCTATTTGGACACTTTCTTTTGTAAGATAACAGTTTGTGTCTTTTTCACATTTTTTTCTACTGAACTGTCTTTTTTTTAAAAAAATGTTCTTTCACATGATCTCAAATATATTTTAAAGAAAAAAATGACTTCAAAGAAACTTCAAATTATAGGGGAAAAGGCTTGAGTTGTATCCCGTCTCTGAGGAGTAGTTCTTGTAAGTTTTGGCAGCTCCACATTAGACCAATGGATAGAACTTTTATCTATAATCTGATCAGTTCTGTTTAAATCTTACTTGGACAAGTGACTATACAGTAATCACAGTTCTGTTTTAGTTTGTTTTTTTACTCAGAGGCACAAGGCATAATGACAACTATAAAGGATTTCCAGGAAGAAGTGAGGGCAGAGCTGGTATGAGATGTGAGAAATTGGGTAATTTACTCAGTCTGGTTTTATATCTATTACAGCAAAGATGTCTAGATGGTACTTATGAACATTTCGTTTACTCACAGTAGGAAATATATTTTACATCTTGATCCAGCACACACAAATATGACTGAAAAAAGTCCAAACCAATATTTATCTTTCCTACATGTTTATCATGCCCTGATATTTTCTATATATTCTATTTTATCCCATTTCATTGTTGTTGCTGTTTTTAGCACCAGCTTTAATCCACTAAGTTGATTTCATGTAACAGCTCTTGGAAAAATACTGCATTAGAACATTATTTCTCAAATTTCAGTATGTACACAAATTACTCAAAATTCTCTTTGAAATGTAGATTGTGTTTTAATAAGATGCCACAAACCATTATTTATAGTACTATCATCAATATCATCATCAATACTGCCTTGTGCAGACAGAAGTTGAAGGACACATCTATGGATAAATGGAGGTGTCTGAAACCATCATTCCATAGCCCTTTTGCCTATACATTTTCTTCTCCCCATTCTTCCCTTGTATGGCATTCCCACAGCCTGTTCTTCCTTGATATGTCCAGATCCCCTGGAACCAGTCAGCCCCCCTTAGAGTTCATCTTACTTGCCAGACAAGAGACAAAGAGTAGAAAGATGTCCTTCATACTCTGGTGCCCCAAAGCAGCATTTCTCCAACTTTAATTCATGCAAATATTGAAATGCAGATTCTTTTTATAGGTCTAGGATAAGGCCTGAGATTCTAAATCTCTAACAAGTTCCCAGATGATGCCAATGTTGCTGGTTCCTGGCCCCCGTTTTGAGTAAAAAAACTCCAGAAGACAATAAGACAGATAGTTAAGACTTTTAGATCTGTATATTAGTAAGAATGAAATGGCTAAACACAGCACTGAGCTTCAAAGCTTCTGTAAGGGCCACCCGAGAAAGATGTCTAAGGAGGAAATGCACCGAGTCCCTGAAATGGCTGATGAGATTCTGATTACAAAGAAAGGCAAACAAGGCCTAAAGCAGGGGGTGGGCGGAGAGAAAGTACCAGAGCACTGAGGCCCTGAGTGGTCAGGAAGGCAGATTCTGTAGGGAAGAGGGAGAGGAGTGGGGAATGTGATTGTGGTCACAAAGGCAATTTATAACCCATAATGTTACAGGGAGAGCTAGGAAACAGTGGGATTCCAGCTAGGACACTAGCAATATCTTGGAGTTGGGCTGTGAAAAGGCTTTGAAGTGGATACTGAGATTCCCAAGGAATAATGTCATGGCCAAGAAACAAAGGCTGAGGCTACTGGGTATACAAGGGACTGTTCTGGAGTCTGAAAGACAGTCTTGACATGAGGAAATGCTGGTCTGGACAAAGAGCAGAGGATTCTGAAAGAGAGAGAGAGCAAGTCACCCAGGGTGATGCCGGCCTGTGTGGCTGTGTCACACACGGAGGCGGTTGAAGCCACACTGGAAGTCAGCCTGTCCTGCTCCTTCATCTGCACACACTGGGCTGTACACACACAATGCGTGGCGATACCAAGGCTAGGGGGAGAGTCGCCCTTCCTCCCAGTGGGAGTTATGGGAATTCGAGAAAGTCTAGTGTCTGTGACATAATACTTTGGGAAAAAATGGGAGAAACAGGAAAGGTCGGTGAAAATAAGAAAACAGAAAAATAGTATTGATAAGAAAGACCACTTAGGGCAAGGAAAAAAGGAAAGAACATAGAGAATAGGTTAAAAAATGAAATATCACACACAACAATATTGAGCTCCATGTAATGTAAATGTTCTGCCGGCCACAGAGAAGCCTATTAAGGTTAGGGTGTTTGGGAGGTCTCTCCCTAAGCTGTTTACGGTACTAATGATAGATTACAATGAGCCAGGCACTGTACTAAGGGCCTTACATATGGGATCACAATATAATTGACCAACCAGACCCACAATGCTTAGGAAGTGAAAGTGTGCTAAAATCATTAATCATATAAACTCATGAAAATACTTACTGCTTTTATATATTAGACCTATGAAATAGTTTATTTAAAATGATTTTTATGTCATTAAAACAAAATCTCTCTATATATATACATATATAAGAAAAGTTAAAAGAAAAAATTCATATGGATTTGAATACTAAAAACCCTCACATGATAATTATTGTGATTAAAAATAAAAATCACAGAAAGGTAACTATCCTTGGTAATTATACACTTGTGTCTGCATTTCTAGCTGTCTCTAACTCATGACTGTAGTATTTTTCGAAAAAACTTATTTTCTAAATGATATTGTTTCTTCACAAATTTTCTTGCAGTCTTCTTCAGAATTATAGCTTACGGTTCTTAAATTTGAAATAGTTGACATATTTAATTAAGTCCCTGTAGGTCATACCATCTTTGAGAAGATTCTCCTTCTATAGCTGTAACATTATCTGGACGGAGAAGAGCAAACTTTTAAATGAAGGATATTCTTAAGTCTGATTTTTTTTTTGTGGAAATTTCTAAGCTTCCATCCGGATATTTTTTAGTGTTATTATCTTATGACTCTCCTCAGAATAAATATGCTTCATCAGCAAGCAGTTTTGAAAGACAAATTTCATCAGATAAGTTGTTTTGTATCTTATTCTTTTGAAAATCATAGATTTCTTGATTTCATTATATTTTGATAGAATATAAGTTTACCAAATTAAAAACAGGTGCTTCTTCCCATAAGTCAAAAATGGTTAGAAGTCTGTTTTCTTTCCCTTTTTGTGAATTTTGCTGCTGCCTCAGGAAATGGACTGTTGGTATGGATTCCATATTTACTAACTCTAAATGGCCAATGCTGCCAGAGTCCCTGGTTACATCCCCACAAAGGCATGTGTCCACCCCCTCTGCAGTTAGCCATGGCCACAGAGGGACAGGAAGGGTCAGGTGGCCCTGATGGGACACTGAGCCATTCCATAACTGCAGGCCCTAAGGGGCAGGCAGGGACCCTCTGACTCATCTGCTTGTCCCCGGGGCTTGGCTGAGGGCAACAAACGCAAGGGGCGTGCCTGCTGACACCTGTAGCCTGAGTCTAAGCCCCATCCCACACCCCCTAGGGCCCAGATCAGGTGGGGCCAGGGGACAGGTGCTCACACTGTCCCCATCAGGCAGACATAGCCAACACATCAGTCTCCTTTTCATTAGGAAAGTATAAATTTTAAATAATTGACTGCTTAAGTGTGTGATCAAAAATAGTTAATAGTTGTGTACACTGACTCATAATGAGGACACTCAACCTGGGCTTTGCTGACTGGGTCTTTCATAGTTGGGGCCCGGGCATTTGGTTTCACTGATGAATGTTTCCATGGTGCAGAATCTACCCAATCCACTGTAGAGTCTATGTTATAATATGTTATCTAGTATTTTTATTCAAATAGTGTTGCATGCTGAGAAGGAATTAAGACTCATATAATACCTCATTTAAAAGGAAAGAAAAATATGTGTAGCAAAACTGGACATTTGGGACCTATGATCATTCCTATTTGTTCATTATCTCATTGAATTCACAGAACCACCACATTAAGTTGGGCCCACCCATCTTTGGGCAACACTGTAACAGGAAGAAGCATTATTTGAACCCAGGCCATCCAGCTCCAGATCTAGGGCTCCTACCTACCCTCAGCTTCCAGCTCTCAGGAATCCCTCTTCATGGGCCCTTCCCTAGGCTTTAATTTTCAAACAAGTGTCCTCCAGACTGCAGTCTGTTCTCTGGTTTCAAGCCTTTGACTTGCTCCACCTCGGTAAATGGACTATTGTTGTTTGCACCCATAGTCCTTCAGCCAAAGTCTCTTCAACTTGCTTTCAAACTTTGCTCTTTCTTTAAAGGGGCATGATGCTCATGGTGCTATTCCTTCCAATTTCATTTAAAATTTTCCTTAAAAATTGGGGGACAATTTTGTCTTTTGTGACATGGACATCACAAATCCAGTCTTCCGCTAGTTTACTTGCAATCATCACCTGGTCTCTAAACATTTTTGAATAGTGCAACGGTGGTACAGCTCACTCCCAAAAAATAACCAAATGTCAACCACACAAGAAATAATAACTACGAGTGAACAAAGCTAACAGGAAATACAATCTGTCATATAAACATTTGGAGAAGCTCAAACTGCAAGAGGGGAGGGTCTGACTAAACCTTTTGATTTAAAACAAACACCATGAATATGTTATCTAGTATTTTTATTCAAATAGTGTTACATGCTGTAGAAGGAATTCTCATTAATTTCCTACTTTACTACAGTCATCTCTTGTCTGTGTCTTCACAGGTACGTGCATATGTGCTATCAGCAATGGGAACGATGCTGGTATTTCCAAGTGTGCTAACATTCTAAAGCTCCATCACTTCCACTTTCAGCCGTGTGTACTCCACCTTACTCTGTACTTGGCATCAGGCAAGCTCTATAGAGAGAACACCCTTTCCTAGAGAACTTGATAATTTAATTGAGAAAGGGAAAATTACATCGACTACTCTTACAAAACTTTCTTTCAAATTAAATATATTCAGTGAAACGAATGCCTTTGTTGACGCTTAATAGGCTGCGTGATAACATGAAGACTCTGGCAGAGTGTTTCTTAAATGAGCTTAATACTTCGCTGTGGTGTTTCTAAAAGGCAATAATCACACTGGAGCAGCAAGACACACAAGCAATTCACGCCCCAATATGTGAGAACAGCCAAATTCTTCTCATCCCTGAGCGGTTTCACAGCCTCCTCCCTTTTGGCAGAGCTATGAATTGGGGAAGTCAGATATTCTGCTTTCCTGATCCTATTTTGATCTCCGCTAAATGAGAAAGTTGAGCATCTCTGCATGGAACACGTGATTCATTTCCCATTTTAGTCAGATCACAGACAGAATCTGCTTTCTAACAGCTGCCTGCGACAATGCAGGGCCGATTTCTCAAAAGACCGCAGAATCAATTTCGGGTTATATAGAAAAACTGGCGGCTCCATTATTGCTTCATTTTACCAATAGGTGGCACTGTGGACAATGATATAGAATGAATGAGCCACTATGGTGACAAAAAAATTGAGAATGCTTTGGGGGGCTGGGTGGGGAGTGGGGGCAGCAGGAAAAAATATCCCAACCTACATCCAAATGTCCTACTCATAAATATTTTTTTGTAGTTTTATATATATATTCCTACTTTAATTTTTATTTTTACTTCCTTCAGACCTTGCTTCACCAAAGACTGCTAGGCAAACTGTTTCACCCATTTTCACTTCTATTAAATGAGAAGGCTGGATTAGCTCAGAGATAGAAAATTCAAGTGCCTTCTAGACCCAGGCAGCTTATTTAAATGAGTTCAGAGGGTCTGGCGCAAGAGGATAAGGAGGCTAACTGGAGCCCATCCAAAATAATTCAATTTAATATTTTTTCATCTGTTTTCTGGTTGGTTTTGTTGTTTTTAAACACAGTAAACTAAAATAAAAGTCTTTGGGAAGAAATCTTGGTCTTCCTGATCAGATGATTTCTTGAAGCTTCACTATAAAACACTACAGTGGATTCTAAACTATAATAGGGGAGTACCTGTATAAAACTACACATGTATAAGTAACCATGAATATACATTAATATGCAACATTCTAATATTTTTACTCACTGATGAATCTGTTTAATCCTAATGTGAAAAATACAAAAATACTATTTCCCTTTCATTAGAATACAGGACAATATGAAATGAACTTAAAAGACTTTAAGATTCCCTTAACTTCTGGTTTTTTCCTTCTTAATTATTAACAGCATCACCATCGACCTGCGTCTCTGCAGTTAGGATCTTTAGTCATCTTTTATGCTCCATCTCCTTTACTTTTGGCATATCATCAGTCATGGAGCCTATCCAACTTTACCTCCGAACACTCTCTATACCATTCCTAATTTTTAATCCCTATGTCTACTGCCTAATTCAGATACTCATTGTTTAGATCTCACTCAACAGCCCAAAACCCCAACTGTGACAGTGAGTGCCCCTGGGGTATGGGAAAAGTATGATTTATTTAGGAGCCATCAAGTTGAAATTTGACCCATACATATATATTTTTCCAGTCTTGTTTCTTGCATATTACCTCAAAACATACCCTACATTTCCACCTTAAATTCAGAGAACTAATTATTATGACACACCACGCAACACACTTAGATAGGTCTCACAGTCTGTCAGACCTTTGGCTGCCTAGAAAATTTCCTAGATGCCGTTCGAGATGCTGCTCAACTACTTTCTCCTCCACAAAGTCACTTCCAATTCTCCCAGATAAAAATGCTTACTCCATGACTGCATATATTTGTACACATTTCTCACATAACACTATCACATCATAGTGAGTATATGTTCTCCCAGAGAGAGAATAACCACTCATGTCTCATTATTTACTGAATTGCATCTGAAATAAATTATCTCCACAATCTCTCTGCCTGGGTTTGAATCCTCACTCTAGCACGAAGTAACCAAGCTGGCATAGCGTTCCAAACCCCATTTATTCACTTTTGATAACATATGCTACAGGACTGCAGTGAGTACCAGATGTGACAATACTCATAAAGCACTTGCCAGGGTTTGACACATGTGACCCACTTCACAATTTAGGCTTTAACACATCCATCTGCAGAATACTAGGCTTGGACTAGAAGACCCATGTGATCCCTTCTGGTTCTAACATTATTTGACTTTCTGTCCTAATTCAAGTGGACATATTGACAGTGTTGAACAAATAGCTCTGTGCACACCTGGGAGAAGCAGTCACTCACAATAAGTCATAGCCCCTGATTCTAAATTGGATTATTTTTATTGAAAGCTAAGTGTGAAGAAATATACTTTAAGTTATGAAAACAATAAATTATCTATGTGTCTTGTTAATGTATGTCCCTCCTGACATACGTTTCATCCTCAATTTCCCTTCCAACACTCACATGTACACACATTCATTTCCAGAAAGACTTACTCTGGAAACGATCAACTGACAAGCAAAAACGGCTTACCTGTTGCTTAAAATAGTTGAAAATCATCCTGGGCACAGAGGACCAAATTGTCCCAGAAAACTCTGGCAAAGTAAAAACTTCTGTGATCCCTGCCCTTTCCCCCAATTCATTCTCCCCACTCTTCAACACACATCAACTTATCTGCTTCCTTCAGATATTACGGGTTTTCATACTTTTTCCCTTTTGCTGTTTTTCTAAGCACATACTTTCTAGAAATTATAAGCTCTTTTTGTTTGATTTAGTTTGTCATAAGAACTTCTGTGATAAAGGCTTCCGAGGTTTGTGTGTTGGGAGAAAATAAATCAGGTAGGAGGAGCCAGCAAAAGTTAGATTTGGTATAACTATTTCTTCAGTGCTCACAGGTATAAATTTTTCATTCATGGGAACGTGTTCTGTGTAAAGTTCTTTTCAATTTTGCAGATAAATGAAATTGGGTAAAATGCTACCATTTTATTCAAATTTAAGAGTGCTTATTATATGAAACAATCTAAGGTAATAAACATAAATGATATTTTGACAATTTTACCCTTTACGTTTTTACTCATACCAAAAACATAATTCAACTGAGCATCAACTGAGGTGTATAAATAATTATATGGCCTACAATATTATAAAGGAAGTTACACACTAACTTCATTGGGTGAAAAGAAATGCTCTTTCCAGATCCATAGAGCCCTATATGGAGAAGTATAAGCACCTGCAGGAGAAATGAACAAATATTTGGTAAATCGTAACAGTATCAAGAGACTTTCTTATTCTGGAAAAATAAAGGGGGGGCAATATAATTACTCATAGTGAAGAAATTCAAACTCATGTGACCTAATTGTTAACTTACAGTTTTAAAATATTCTTCTCTCCAATTTATTCTCAAGACTCAGAATATTTCTGCAATCTCACATTTCAGGACTGATAACATATGGATCAATAAATGTGATATATATATATATATATATATATATATATATATATATATATATATATATAAAGATGGTACAGAGTGGATATGAGTGGAGAAATTTATAAATTTTAATAAAGACTTCCTTGATTTATATATTGATGGTATAAGATTTCAAAAGTCAAAGTTTTAAAGAAAGAAGTGCTAACTCAGTAAAGATGTAAATCTAAAGTTGAACCTTTGAAAGCCATGGAGAATAATTAAAATATCCTCAACTCTTTCTCTTCAAATTTAGACTAAATAACAACTAAAATATTGAGGGCAAAATCTTGGGAGACTATCCTAAGTTCTTTTAAGATTAAATATCAATTGGGAAGACTCACATTTTGGTTTGTATTTCAGAAATACTGATTAGTGTTATCATTTAAATAATAAGTAACGCAGACATTACTATTATAAGGCCAAATATGTATTACTGAGAAATGTGTGTTCAACATATATTAAGAATTATAGAGCTTTGGGAAAAGTGTATCACTTAAAACATGTATAATGATATTAACAAAATACAAACAAAAAATGACAATCCTAATAAAAATACAAGTACAATTAAATCTTAACTGGCTTTTGCACCAAGAATACACTGTCAGTCTATCCTTTGCAGCCTAAATCACGGGAATCCTTCAAGATGTCGTTCCTTGAAGAAATTTACTTCTATTTAGAAACCAATCCATCAAAATTAAAAATAAGAAACCTTTATTTCCCCCTTAAACATAGAACAAATGTCTTTTTATCTTCTCTGTCTCTATCTACAGCGTCTCTAGAAGTCTGGCAAAGTAAAAAGAGAATGACAATTTTTTGAGACAGATCTTCCTACAAAAAAGGAAGGTACTTTTTAAGACTGTCTCTATTTAAAAAAAAAAAAAACTTTCTTATCACATTAAAACACTAACATTCAGGGAAAACTGTGTTTAAACCCAAACAAGTACCATGTTATACCAATCATTCCCCATTTTACTAACCATGTGTGAGGCAATTATCATGAAAACATGAGTAATACAGAACAGACTGTACTGGGCTAATGATTTCCATATATAAGAGGCTTTTAAATCTAAAATGGATTAGACTGAAAGAGCAAACCTGGACCTACTCCATTTTGTTCTGTGCCCTCCCTCTTGAGTAACTATGTTCCTGACCCAGCCCCGTTCTGCTCGAACCACGCCCGGCAACCTGCGCAACAGGGCCCTGACCCTTGCCCAGCCAATCGGCTAAAGCCAGGAGACCCCTATAAAACCTTTGTTCTTTTGAAATGCTCTCTCTCTCTCCAGCATCTCACCGCTGCCATCGGTGCAGATAGAAGACTGAGCTCAAGCTCGCTGGAATAAAGGCTCTTTGCTTTTGCACCGGAATCGGCTCCTTGGCAGTCTTTGGGGATCACGAATTCTGGGCATAACAAGACAACTTTAAGAAGCTATTCATCATAATATCAAAGTCAAATGACGTCTTGCATAGAGGGTCTTCATTTCAGTGCTATTTAATATGCTGTAGCTTTCAAAATAATTAACAGATGCATGGAGTAGGAATGGATTTTTAGAATTACCGATCTTTAAAATAGCTTAAAAAATACTTTTTAAAAAGCATATGCCTGTGAAAAATGCTTCATTTATTTTGGGATTTCAAGATGCTCTAGTAACCTATGAAATAACAGACCTATTCCTATCAAAAGGAAACCTTGATCCTGAAAGCCTGCAGCTATCAGACCTTGTTCAAAAAGGACTACTGCATATTGGTGGCTGGGACAGGTTTGCGGATTCTGCTCCCCTTGGAAAGGGGATCCCCAGCAGACACAACTTCCCACTAGTGGAGTTGATGTCTAGAAGCCAATTCATGATTGGATCCCAAGTAGAAATCTGAATACCAATTTTCAAAGACTCCCCAACAGATGCTGTCCCATAAGCCAAAGAAGTAATCTTAAAAGCCAACCACAAGTTTATATTCTTTTAAAGAATAAAACAAAAGGCTTAAAAGTGAGAGGTACATAATGAAAGGACATGTTATTTCGGCTTATTTGGAAAGACTCCAACACAATAAAAAATACTAAAAGGCAGAAAGGAGAGATGACAAAAGATTAGCAAAATGTTAATTACTGAAGTTGAGTAAGAGGTACATGGGATGGGGAAGGGCATTGATTCTACATATTTTTTGTGTTTGAAAATTTCTGATGGAAATTTTCTCAAGATGGAAATAAATGGAACCATAAGCAATACCAAGCCTGTTTTGTCCCACAGAATGAGTATTACTCACAAAAATAAAAGTAAACTTCTCTGGTTGTTTAGTTTACTAAATTCCTATGGCTCACAAATTTGTTACCAAGATACACATATAAGACTTCTCCCCAAAATCAAATTTTGAGAAAATGTGTGTCTGTTCACAGAATTTCATTAAGCTAAAGCATCTTAGTTATCTAAATATTTTACCAAATACATGCAAATATAAAGTACTTAACTGTGGGCATCCAAATATATCTAGCCACCGTTGTGTGTAAAATGTGGTTATCAAAAGAAAGTCTGAAACTCTTTATTATAAATACTCATCTTTCAAAGCACTTGGATAATTATCTTTTTTTAAGTAAATTTAGTAAAGCTTTATCCTAGGCAGGTTGTTCCAAAGTGAACAACATTAATTCAATTCTTAGTTATTTGTCAAATTTAGGAAAGCAAAGGCTCTAGTCATCTTTACTTTGGTTCATTTCAAATGTAGGCAAAACACCTAGTCTATTTGTACCAACAATCCAGTAAATTGAGCCCATCAGTTTCAGTGGTTTATTAGAAAATCATTTTAAAAACACTTCTATAAATTTGGAGTGTTCTGTTACCATGGTTTTCGAGCCAATCTGGCATCCTCTTACACGTACTTAGGAATTCCCACTGGAATCAAAGGCAGAGACT
Organism: Manis javanica; assembly: GCF_040802235.1. NCBI lineage: Eukaryota > Metazoa > Chordata > Mammalia > Pholidota > Manidae > Manis > Manis javanica. Next base: position 63,087,137 of record NC_133162.1, read on the forward strand.
CCTTTAACAAAAATGATCTGGCAGTAATAATAATTCATTAGTAATAGATCCTTAACCACAGGAGCAAAACCAAATTCCTTCATTCCAATCCTAAGCAATGGATTTATGAGGTTTAGCTCTGTAGGAATCCATATCAGGAGCAAAAACGGGCAATTTCCTTATTACAAAGTCATAGACTTAGAGAGTGTAAATAAAATAAAAATATGATGTTTCCACAGAGAATGTTCATTTAACTTTCATTCACCAAGTGTTTTCAAGCACTTTCTCTGCGCCAGGCACTGTGCTGGACTCTGTACATACATCAATGCCCAAGGGCCACTATCTGCACTTCCCAAATTAACTTGTCATTAGTAATTTCTTTTTACTATCCAATAGTCACGATGCAGTTAGAGGGGGAGAACAGGGTTTAGGACTACATGAAACAAAGGAATTTGTTGAAAAGGAACCTTTGATGACCCTGGTCACCACAAATGGCAGTTACTGCAAAATTGAGCACAAGCTGGAAGAAACTCATTTTTTTTACCCTCACATTTAAAAACCTATACACGTCACTTGTACCCCTTCACTTAAATTTTTGCCTGGAAAACAGTTTGACTGTATCTGGGATATTTAGGAGGCAAGAGGAATCACTTATATTTTTTCTCCTTTGAAATTTCCTACAGCTTGTTAAACAGAACATGCAAACTTAAAATCTTTCATTGGTAACATCTCTGCCTCTGCTGCAGCAATCATTTCTGATCTTGCCACCAGGATTTTGACTCCAGTTGGGAAACGAGCAGCATGAGAAAATGAACTCTTAATTGAAAACAAATTTTGGCTTAAACATACAAAAAGCTGAAGAAATTTGCAGAATGCATGTGTTTGAGCAAAGGGCATTTTGAAAGGAAAAAAAATTAGGATCAAAGAAATATTCCTCTGTATTAGGCATGAGTCAGATTCCCTTTACTACAATAAACATGCATTAATTAGACTGTGCTAGGCTCTGTACTTACACACTGGGAGACAGTAGCTTATGTTTATTCTGCTTTTTGTAGTTTTCGGAGTTTTAGAAACAATTGCAATACATAGTTGTTTTTATTCCCATTTTATAGATAAAGCAAGCGAGTCCCAGTAAGACTAAAATGTTTAGTATCACAAAGTTAATAAGTGACAGAATTCAAACTCATATTCATGTCTTCTGACCCTAAGTACAGTGCTCTTGGTTGTGATGATGATTTCTACCTCTAAACTGCTAATGATATTTACACTAAAAACAATGATAGCTAACGTTTATTAAGCATCTACTATGTGCTCGGTACTGTGTCAGTACTACAGCTAATCTAAATACTTTGCCTCATTAAATCATCACAACCTGATGAGTTACATATTATTCTTCTCATTATACATATTAATTAATTGAGGCTTACAAGCATATTATGTTGTATAAGGAAGTCCAAGTTGCCCCAGGCAGTGAGAAGTAAAGCTCAGACTCATACCCCACCTGCCTGTGTTCATGGCCAGCACCAGGGATTCCCAAACTTGCGTAATGAGAGGGCACACCAGGGTACTTACAAAATCACATGTCCAGGTTTTCATTGCACAAATATCAGGCAAGTAAAGGAATATACACTCCAGACTGACATTTTTTAATTTCCACTTCTCTAACTTATTTTCTAGCTGAGAGGTTGGCAAACTTTGTAAAGGGCCTGATAGCAAACATTTTAGACTTTAGGCTTTGGGGCCACACAGTTTCTGTTGCAAATACCATCTCTGCTGTTTCAGTCGGAAAGTATTCATAGATAGTATGTTAATAAGTGGGTGTGGCTATGTTCCTGTGAAATTTATGGACTCTGAGATCTGAATTTCATATAATATTCATCTGTCATAAAATATTGATCTTTGATTTTCTTACTCATTTAAAAATGTAAAAACTACTCATAAGTCACAAGCCATACAAAAACTGGTGGGCTGGATTTGGTTTGCAGGCTGTCTTTGTTTTTTTGTTTGTTTGGCTCAAACCTGCTCTACCCCTACCCCAATCCCCTGCCAAGAAGTTAATTCCAGCTTGAAAAATGGTCAATAGAAAATTCTTTAGCCAACTTATATCTACTGACATTTCCACCGTCCCATTGTTTATTTCTGTATATCTCCTGCCTTCATACCCTAATGTCTGGATACTATCTCTTTTTTAATTCTCACATACTAAAGAGTATTCTTTCAACAATTCTGTAAACAGTGCCATAAGGTCTTCGGGGGAATAAACTAATGAACCAAAACATATTTCCTAAAAACAAATGTATTAAAAGGAATAAGAAACTCCTGAAAACTAGTTAGGCCTTATCCACACTATGATAAATGGATTTTATCATTTCACTGGATCATTACCGACAAACATTAAGACTAAGAATTATATGACAGGATCGTTTGGCTGGCAACCATCTAAGTTCATGACATGCAGATTGGCTGTGCATCTCTGGAACACTAGGAAATCTTTGCCTCATATTTTTAATCAGTATATAATCATATCCTTTGGCTTTCCATGTCACTAAATCCTTTTCTACTAAAATGCTTCTACAATTTTTCCTTCCAAAAAGCCCCTTATGATTCTCTGTAATTGAAAGCAAATAATTTTAAGCCAGATCAATAAATGCTTTATTCACCATGTACTGGTCCTCTCTCTTTTATCACTTGCTTTCTTCTAGCTTATTTGTGATTTTATGATACACACTTTTTATTTGTGGGTGTGGCTGTGTTCCTGTGAAATATTTTGCAGGATTTAATTATATATTAAAGAGAAAAGTCAGATAGATACAAATCTGGGACATGAGTGTGTTCTAAGACCAAGCCACAACTTTTTTTCTCAAAAGAGAGTGTGATATTTGGAAAAGTTGGGACTCCTACAGACTTTCATGGAAGGCAGGGATCTAAGAATCATCCAATTCAACTTTTTCACCATTTTGTGCTTGACTCAAAATTGTTCTCCACGGATCACCCAGCAGTTGCTTAAATACCTTGGTGACAGAGAATTCAGTAACAGCTATGACAGATATCACCATCCTTAACCAATCCTACTAATTCTTCCTTCCTCATTCTAAGCTGGAATTTTCTCCTCATAACTTTCACCCAGTTATTTCTTGGGCATTATCATCCCAAGTATAAGTTAATGACAATACCTGATAATGTACAATATGCCCTTGAATAATACGGGTTTGGAGAGGGTTCACTTATACATGGATTTTTTTCAATAAATATACTGTAAAATATTTGGAGACTTGTGACAATTTAATAAAATCATTTTCTTTTCCCTACCTTACTTTATTGTAAGAATATGGTATACAATGCATATAACATACAAGATACATATTAAACTACTGTGTATATTTTTGGTAAGGCTTCCGGTGAACAGCAGGCTATCATTAGTTAAGTTTTGGGGGAGTCAAAAGTTATACATGGATTTTCCACTGCACAGGGCTTGGCACCCATAACCCTCATATTGCTCAAGGGACAACTTACTCATAAATGCTTATGGTTCATACATATATGTATGCCTACGTATGTTATGGTAAATAGAAAGTCTTCCAGCCAAATAAATAAATCAGGATAAAAAAGCCAATGCTGAGGTCCAGGTTCTGCCCCATGTAAGCGCTTTGGTTTCAGAACTGCCTGCATTAAGAGTCACAGATGGAAAAATGTAGGGAGAGATCTGGTTTGAGTCAAAGTGAGCTCAGGAAAAAGTCATTTGAAGAAGTCAGCTTTATTCCTATCTTGTTTACAGCTCCAGTCTGTCACACCTCATCCCAGGCATACGGAATTTTCCTAAACAGCAAATTCAAAGCAAGGGTTTTGAGGCAAAACATGCAATTCCACACAAAAGTTGGAAACAGGAGAGACAAGAGGACTGAGCAAGTTCACCTCTACCCAACTGGATACAATACGATAACATGAAAATGGGGTGTTGTAAAAAATTTCCTTGAAAACTTCCCTAGGAATCCAGGTTAAGTAGACTAAACAGCTGAGACAAGGATATCTTATGAGACTGCAAGACTGCCCTGATTCAGATCTTCATTCCTGCTGGCCACAGAAATAATCTGGACTCTAGCTAATAGGACACTCGTTTAGAAAGTGTGTGTGCAGACACAAAACCATGGAGTGGTCAAAGGTTACTGAGTCAGCCATATAATAATATGTATACCTTGGAGCTATTTCCTGTACTTCAGTTTCCTTACATGCAAAATAACACAACAATAGGGTTGCTGTGAAGATAAGTGAGTTAAGATAGGCAAAGAGCAGAGAAGAGTACTGGGGACAGAGTAAGTGACAGAAACAAGTGTTACTACCAGTATAATATCCTGTATCCTAGTACTTACCAAACTTCAATGCAATTGTAGATTTTACTATCTGTTACAACCATAAGCTCTTCAAGATGTGAGGCCTTTAGTTACTGGTTTAATTATTGTGTCATTAGTAACTTACACAGAGCCTAGAACATAATATGGTCTTCAATAAATGTTTATGGAAGGAATGGATTAAATAAATTGCTTTCTCATATTCCATTTGGTTGGTAATTTGCTCTATAGATAACATAACATTTATAAATAATATACCAAAGTTATGATAGATTGGGATTTCATAATAAATCTAGTAAACAATGAAATTTAAAAGTTTTTCTTTAATCACTGAGAATATAATACACTGAAACATAAAAAATAGCCTGTTAAAAAAAATCTCTCCTTGATTACCTAAATTAAAGGCCTCACATTAAAATCTGCAAATAGGACAATAAGCAGCAGTGAATAAATCTAGAAACTCTCATGCTGTTATGATCCTGCAGAAGCAATCTCTTTCAATTAATGAATCTGCAGGACTCTTTCTTCAATAATTTGCATATGAATTTTAAATTTCATTTATATCTTGGACAGTTAAACAGAGAACATTTTATAAATGTATCCAAATTTGATCCTACTCAGGGACTACAAATAAAACTTGGCTAGACAACAAAAATGTATGCAAAAAAATGTAAACCCAGAGGTCTTGGGAATGAGACTCCCATATTCTGATGGTTATATCTGGTTCTTTCCATGTACCTTCACTGCTTAATATAAGGAGATCTGGCTTGAGGTAGGACTGAGTTTGTTTAAGAGTGACCATGTTAACAATAGGGCTCTACTTTGTAATTTATCCCTAGTAATAAATTAAATCAAAGGCTCAAATTGAAATAAGAAAACATCAGGTTGCTTACCACAAGCATGGCAGAGAACTTAGAGGCCTCTGTGAGTTCCCAGAAAAGACTAAGTGGTGTTCAGAGTGCTGGTGGCTTACCAGGACAGGAAGTCTTAGCAAAAGTTTACTTGGATACAGGCCGAGCTGCTCCATGACAGAAATCTCAGTTTAAGGGAAGAGGCACAGAAAGCAAAATCTAGTTTTAAAACCTGGTATTAAATCTAGTTATCAGCGAAAACTGGAAATGCTAGTGCTGTGACTTGCACCTGTGCCAGGGAGATAAATTAGATCTTAAAACTCGGCAGAGAGTGATACCAATTAAAGCCCAAGGAGCTAATCAGAAAAGAGTTTGAGACCCCAGAAACAAATCAGAAACAAATGGCATTGCTTCAAAGACCAGGTAACAACTTGGGACATGGTTGAGGATGGGGAGTCTTCTCATTTCTGTATGGATCACTGTAGGGGTCTAATGGCAGTGAGGTCTAAAGGGAGCACCGTGGATCTTTGAGGACCCCAGCAGGACTGACCTAGCAGTCAAGTCATGCTTTCACAGATGGTGACCAAGTGCCTCTCACTTTGTGAGCAGATGGCATCCGCTCAGAAATCTGAAAAGACACCTCTTGAGATGAGTATGTATGCAAAATGTAAATCTGAATTTATTTATGCCTGAAGGCAAATAGAACTTGGGAATTTGGAGGTTAACCAAGGGATATCATGAGAATTATTTGATCAAACTTGGAATTTAAGAAGAACTAAGTTCTCAAACACCAGGCTGCTCCTCGCAGAGCCAAACTATTTCTGTGGCACCCAAACACATCTACAGTTTCTGAATGGCTCCTCTCCTTACTATCACTGTGCACATCCTCTGTGCATTTATTGCCTTTGTCATCATCTCTCTCATTTCACATGTTCTTCTATTCGGTGCCATCAATCTAAACCAAACCTGCATTCAAAGTGCTACTCAACTATGGCTATTCCTTCTATGAAGCCCTCTCACAATTGTAGCCCTCAAAAATGCAAACCGACCCCTCCCCCACATCTTGCCTCCTATAAGATAACATATATACTATCTGTAATTATGGGCTAGATACTTATGTGTTCACCTGAGTTCCCCAATTAAATTATAGGCCTCAGAAAGGCAAGATTTATGTCCTAAATGTATATATTGAAACAATGCTTAGTACAGTGCCAAAAAAAGTGAACATATGGAAGACAAAGATGCTAAATAAAATCATATACAGATACATTTACATATAGATAGATAGATAGATAGATAGATAGGTTAGTGAAACAATTTTCATGAAATAAAATTGTATCACATGTAATTCAAAACCCTTATCAATTGTAGTATATTCTTGCTATTTTCTATACTGTTCTTTTTTAAATGTTGGTAACAATTCAATACATCAATTTTACTAACTTAATTAATGTCACAACTTACGGTTTAAAAAATACTACTTAGGAAGTGGGGGAAAATGAACAGCATATAATTTTTTAAAAACCAGGAAATTTTAAAATTGGTTAGAAAAAGCCAATTCCATGTCTTCAAAGTCAAATCTGTAAAGAAAGTGTCCTTTATATAGCAATAAAATATTCTCAGTATTAACATGAAGCTCCTGTAATGTATGTTAAAATCATGATGAGCTAGCACTTAATTGAGATAATTTAAATAATATAGATTAATTGAGAAAGGCTTTTACAGTCTATATTCTTTTATCAAAAATACATAGGAGCAAAAAAAAAACAACATTTATTCAAAAGAGAGTAAGTAGTATGTCTTTAAGATATATATGTACAAGTCCTTTAAGAAAACTGTAAAGCTTACTAATGACATAAAAATCTGGACAAATGGGGAGTTGTATTTGTGGATAGGAGCATTCAATGTCATAAAGAACTTATATCTTACCACATTAATCTACAAATTCAGTAAGCTTTTAATGAAAATCACAACTGGATTTGTGAGCATTTAGAAATGAGTTATTTAACAAGCTAATTGCAAAGTTCATGTGGAAAAGAAAGAGCTAAGAAGAGCCAAGAAAGTTTTTAAAAAAACAAGAAAGAGGGGCATTCTATTTACCCTAAACTGATAATAATTAGGAGTATGACAATTGACCTATAGTCCCCAACTGATCCGTTATAGAAGAGTGTGTACAGAAACCATGTTGTAGAGATAACACAGGCAGCCTGGGGTATTAGTGAGGAGCAATGGAATAAATGGTACTACAAAAATTGAATATCCAAACAGAAAGGGGAAATATTCACTGGGAGAGAACACAGGCCAAATTCTTTCAACAAATAAATAGCAAAGAAAGAAGAGGTTAAAAAACAACAAGAAAGAAAGAAAAGGAGCAGCAACCCTCTAGATGTAAATAAACCTAAGAGGCCCAGCAACCACATGCGATGTGTCATCTTCGGTGGGATCCTGATTGAGACCAAACAAGCAGATAAAGAAATCTCTAAGATATTTGGGGAAATTGGTCACATTAACTGATATCTAATAATATTAAGGAATTATTGGTAATTGTTTTAGGTGTGATAATTGTGACAATGGCTGTGATTTTTAAAAAGCCTTATCTTTTAGAGATATATATGGAAGATATATATATATATATTTACTGGAAAAGAAAACCTGGAATTTGCTTCATTCTAATGGTGGGAGAGGTGGTGGAAGAAGTGGGGTGATGGATGAAGCAGAATTGGCCAAGTATTTATATTGGGTGAAACTAGACAATGACTAACTGTATATTTATTAGATTATTCTCTCTACATTCATTTATGTTTGAAGTTTTACACAATACAAGAAAATAAAGATGTGCCAAACTTACTATAAAATTATTTATAAACACAAGCATCTTAAGATATAAAGAAATGCTTGTGGGATGTTAGATTAAATGTAGAGTTTACTATAGAGGCTGAGCCAGGCTACTGGGCATAGATGGATAATTTGAAAATATCAACTTTATTTATAAAGTTATATTTCTTAGGCTACATGGTTGGGGCCAAAGTGTTCATCATACTATTCTTTATTATCTTTTGCATTTTGGGAATATTTTAGACTTTTAAAAAGAATAAGGAAATACACAGTAAAAAAAAAATAAATCTCTAAACTACATATGAAAGCTATTTACCCAACTTTCATTGCTTCAAAGATGATCCTGTTTGCATTATTGTCCCCAAAATCAGAATGTGCCTTACAATTGAGGTTGCCCAAAACTCAATGAAATAGAGTGCTTTCTGTTGCATAATAAGCAGAATAGATAGAATTACTATGAAGATAAGTTAAGACTGTTCCCTATGTAGCTTGGATCGGTTTCCCCAAACTTGGAGTAACATTTTTCTGCCTTTCACTTTCATCACATGGGAAACTGATAATAATACCCACTGTGAGCTGGTGGGGATTTTCCCTTTATAAGATATGTTACTAATTCTAAGACAGTAAGTGGATATAGGCTTTGGTAGGAGAAAGGAGGGGGAAAGGAAAATGTTGAAAGAAGTAATAGAAATGCTGAAGTTGAAGAGAAATGGTACTTCAGGGTACCAGTAAACACCTCCGCGCCACTCCTCAAGAACAGAATGGCAGGCAGGACCTGCATGTCTGCATGATTCTACAAAGCCATATTATCTAGAACTCAAGGCTGCTTTGGTGAAGATGCTCCTGGCTGGCACCAAATGAGATGTGGGACCATTCTTCCATGAAGTTAGAAAAGCCAGTGTACAGCCAAGGCAGCTATCCGAACTAATCCCAATGGCCACAACAATAAGCAGAGGTCTAGTCCCCATCCCATCCCATTTCCTCGTGCTTATAGTGATGGAGCTGTACGGAGCAGCAAGGACTGGTATTTGGAGAAAAGTACATGTCTTCGGCACATCCTACGATTATCACTAGAGGGCTGATCCTGCAAATAAGAGAAGGGCCTTCTTGAAAAAAGAAAGGAACCAAGTTGGAACTCAAGCTCTTTAAATGGAGATAACAACTTGTTTTTTACTCCAAACCAAAAAAACATAGGGAGTATTGGTTATATTCACCTTACCAGGAATGAACAAAAGTCATGGGGAACACAGTGAATGGCAACAGTGAATGACTAATGACCTATCTCCTTAAAAAGGTAGAAGTATAGAACCCTAGAAATTCTCTATAAGTTTTAATTTTAATGCAAAGGAAGTACAGATGAAATCAACCAGTATGTAAAAGACTCCCAATCACCACAGGATTCAGCTTTTCTAGGAATTCAACAAATGGTCTCAATTTCTCTCAGTATCTAAGTTATGCTTAGGAATACCTATAACAATATAAACAAACAAACAAACTAAGTAAATTAATTCATTCATCAGCATAAATTCTCATAGCAAAACACATTTTAGTAGATTTGAGAGAAATTTTTAAATTGTTCTTCTTTAGTTGTATAGTACTTTTTTCATTTATCCATTATATTTGTATTACCCTCACTGGCAAATAACAGTGATGTTTCATGGCTGCACAACATATTTAAGTATTCATCTCCAAGAAGCACTTACCAGGGGACCACAATGACAAGTTGAAGCACATTATGGCCAAGAAAACAATGTCTCTCAAAACCAAGTAGAAAATCTTATTTTTGTTCTTTCCAGTTGTGAGGTATAATTAATATACAGCCCTGTATAAGTTTAAGGTGTACAATGTAATGATTTGACTGGCATGCATTGTGAAATGATTATCACAATAAGTTTAGTTAACATTTATCACCTTATATAGAAACAAAAAAAAAGGAAAAGGAAATTTTTTTCTTGTGACAAGAACTCTCAGGATCTACTCTATTAACAACTTCCAAATACAGCGCAGAGCAGTGCTAACTGTAGTCATCACGTTGTACACTATATCCCGAGTATTTATTTATATTATAAACAGAAAGTTTGTACCTGATGATCACCTTTTCCAATTTCAAGCTCCCTGCTGCCTCTGTTAACCACAAATCTGATCTCTTCTTCTATGAGTTTTGTTTTCTCATTTTAGAGTCTACATATAAGTGAGATCATATAGCATTTGTTTTTCTCTAAATTCACTTAGCATAATGCCTTCAAGGTTCATCTATGTTGTCACAAATGGCAGGATTTCCTTCCTTTTTATGGATGAATAATATTCCATTATGTGTGTGTATGTATGTACATATGTGTGTATACACAACTTCTTTATCGATTCATCTGTTGATGGACCCTTAAGTTTTTACCATGTCTTGGCTATTGTAAATAATGTTGCTATTAACATAGGGGTGCAGCTGTCTCTTCAACATAGTGTTTTCACTTTCTTAGGATATATTAACAGAAGTGGAATTGCTGGATCCATCCTAATTTCTGACTAATCATTTACGCACCCATCAAGGAAGAAGAGATGTGGGAATGGGATCAGAGTGTTCTCTTACTTTTACAAATTTGTTAAGCCTAGGCTCTATTTCCTTATATCACTTGGAGTTTGTGTATCTGTGTTTATTTGGGCCTATAATGGGTTGTAGATTTTATTTTTAATTAGTGATGGTTCCAAAAGTAACAAAACCAAACAAGAACCAGTACCAATCATAGCAGAGAAAAAGGATTCTCAATTTGGCTGTATGTGATATATTTTCAATATGAAAACAACATTTTTTGAGAGACATGTCCTATAATTATTGAAGCAAAGCTACATTAAATGCACATAGATTCTAATATTCAATTCTTGTAATTTTTGATGACAATGGAACAATGGCAACAGCTTAAAGAAGGATAACATCTGGAATGGTTCAAAACAGCCAGGGTTGTCTGATTCATGGGGATGAACTATGAAAACGGCACAATGTCCTGACACATAACAAGAATTATTAGATGGTTTTTTTTTAGACAGTTGTACAGGCTTACATACAACAAAATTCATCCTCTCTGATGATTCTACCCACATATCCTATCCATATCTGCATCCTACTTCTAAAATAATGACAATAAAATAATATTAATACATTTCATTTAATCTACCCAAAACTCCACAAAAAACGTCTGAAGCATGTACAATTAATTACCTTACTCCCACTTTACTTGATGAAGAAACTGAGCTTTAGAAGGTTAAACATTTGCCCAAAGTCACACATCTGGAATGGAAGTAACAGATTGGGATTTGAAGTGGTATCTGTGTTCAAAGAAGCGTTCACTCTACTGCACCACAGTATGTAAGGGGATGCCCCCAAAGGCATGGAATCCTTGAAGGACATCACATGCCAGTGTGCCTTCTCCATGGCAGAAAAGGTGAGGAAGAAAATGAGGTGAAAATGTCATTATGTCTTAGAATCATACACGCTTCAGCAGAAAGGAATGTTTGAGAATGTAGTTTCCAGTCACTCTGAAGAAAGGAGATGATATCAACACCCTCCTGAAGGAGAATGCAAGTGTCTTTCCACCTTGATCTGAACCATGTTTCAGTTTTGATTCAAGAACAGTTTATTAGGATGAATTCTTGAAACTTGGTAAAAGCCTTAGCAGAAACCATGGAAACTAGGCACTTAAATATTCCTGGCTAGAGGCTATCATTAGCATGTTGCCCAGAAGTCTCTGTTTTTAGTTCCTATAGAAAGGAAAAATCATCTTTATTTTTAGGAAGTCAAATAAACTACAATGCAAGTAAACAGTAAATAAATAGCAGTTCACAGAGTCTTTGAACACAGATGGCATATACAATTTTTGGGTTAGCCTTCTAAAGTCAGCCTGGAACAACAGGAATTCAGGCTAACCGAGGACCTAGCTCCTACATTTTTGCCAAGATTCACAAACCATGGCCTATTTCAGTATGTTTTCTCTGGGAGTACATAATAGCTAAAAATCCTTGGAAACATTAAATCAGGTTAACAATTCAGAACAAGTCAACCGTGGAAGAGAGTCACAATCATATTAATTTATTCTTTATTTCATGGGTTTATTTAATGCCATTCTTCCTAAGAGCTCATGATGCAGAGAGAGTGCACAAGAAAATCTTGTGTAATATACAACTCTCTCTGCTTGCACTTGAAGAACTGCTTTATACTTGTAAATGAGGTCCTATCAAGTGGCCTGGAGAATCCAGAAATTACATTATGAACATTATGTCCATTGCTTAACCAGTACTGAGGGCACCTCATCTTTGTTGATGTAATTTTTTTCAAGTATTTTCCAATTCTAGGGTGAGAAGTTAAATTTTAAGAGAAGGCACTCCTGCTAACTGAACAACAAATAATTCTTCCTGAATTTCTTTAAATTATTATGGCAATCTTCCCACAAATTTTTTCCACTTTCTCTTCTGACTCTACTTGTCCCTTGGAGAAAGCCTAAAAACAAAATGAGACCTCTCACCTAAAAAGCTTATGAGGTTTCAGACAAAATATTTTATTTCTAATATGAGTGTCATAAACTTCTATACCAGGAATGGACACTTCACACATATTTAGAAGATCTTCTCACAACTATGAATTCCTTTTACCAATCTCTTTGATTCTGCCTAAGTGTCTACTTACACAGCAGAAAATCTATTTTTAAGCCAGCATTACAACAATTACACTTGGGTTTAAAAAACAAACAAGCAAAAAAAAAACACTATAAAGGTAGATAAACTTTTTTTCTTTCTAAAAAATTTGTCTCCTATGGTAAATGGAGGAATATATTCATCAGATAAAAGATTTATGATGTAAGAGATGGGAGTTTTTCAACAAGTACCGCTGACTTTGAATGGGATACTTTGCCCACACAGATCATTTCACTATCTCTAACTGAAAATCTGAGTTATCCCCTGTGGAAAATTTGACATTGTCACTTGCTTTCAGAAATTAATTTCATAAATTAAAATTATCAGATACAATTTATTTATCTGCCTCTTTGCACATCTATTCATTTATGGTGTCAGCTATATGTTACAGAAATGTTAAAGGTTGTAGGAAGTCAGAAACAAATGACTATTCCTGGCCTCATAGAGGTCATTATTGACAGTGAAAAAATATTAAATAAAATTAAGGATTCAAATGCAAGATAATAAATGCTATGACAGAGGTATGAACCAGTTGTTAAGACAACACAGGGAAGAGACAGCTAGCTCTCAGCCTCGACCAAGTTGAACAGGGGGGATCGGATTTGTGAGATTCTGTAAGATCAAATAAGCAGAATCTAAGTTCAGGCATTAAAAAAAGGAAAAAACAAATCAAAGAAGATCCAGTTAAGCCTGGGCCAAAAACTGCCATTCATCAAAATGGAAACAAGAGGAAGAGGAGGTTTAAGAAAGACGACGAGCTTAGCCTTGAACAGCTTGAGTTGGAGATGACTGGAATGTTGAAGAGGCAGTTAAATACCTGGGTCTACTTTTTAGGGAAAAAAAAATGGACTAGTGATGTGGATTTTAGACACACTCTCATATTCATGTTAATGGTAACAATTACTTCAAGAAAGTTTAGTGAATACTTAGCGGTGGTCAATACCTATGCTGAAGAGAAGAATAGAGGACTCAGATGAGAAAGAAAGAGAAACAGCCAGTAAGACAGGAAAAATCCTAGAAAAGTGGGGAGTCACAAAAGTTAAGCCACAGGTTTTAAAGTGCAAGTGACGGATAGTATGAAATTCCTAAAAAAGGACACATATGATGAGGAATCAGGAGTGACAACTGGAGTAACTAAGAACTCTTTCATGACTAAGTGATGTGTAATCTTAGAATAGTAGGAACAAATGCCAGATTGTATGAAAAGAGAAGTGAACTATTATTCCTCTATGCTCCAAGACTAAATCATTGTTCTCCTTGAATCCACCCTACCTCAAGCCTTCCAATTACTGAACTCCAATCGTAGTTTCATACATGTTTACTAAACAGGATAATACTCCACACCTCCCCCTATAATTTCTCCTGCCTGTGTTTGTTTAAAACCTTAAGAAGCAGTTATCTCCAGAATACCCTATTTATGAGTGAAAAGACCCACAGTATACTGAGTTTCTCCTCTATATTTAAATGAGGTATACAAAGCACCTAACAGCCATGTATAAATCAAGCTAAATGATACTCAAGCTCAAATAATTCAATTCTCTTTTTTAGAACCTGAAATACCCGTCTCTGTGGAGTAGAGAGGCTCTACTCAGCCAACTTTCAAGTTGAGTAAAACAACCAAAAGCAAAGATTTCCAGGGCCCTACCTCAATCCACTACAGCCAGCCTAGGCGATGAGTGGACAGATGTAGTTTTGGAGCAGCACGTGATGAAGCATGGTGTCAAGTACTGCATCACCTGATTCCCAGGGCCAGGACCATCCTGCTTAGGCTGGGGCAGAGACACAGGTTCCTCTGCCCCCTGAGTCATAGTCCTGCTGCAAGTCCTCTCTCTAGTTCCTCCTCAATCCTGGCTGATTGGTCATCTTGTCATTTGATACCTGATTAAAATTCCTGTAATAAAGACCTGTTGAACTCTTCACTCAGTTTTTCGTTGAACATAACCGTGAGCTCTGCCTTTGGGAATACAGTCTAACAATGCTAAGCAACCAGGGGTTTTCTTGTAGTTTGTCCTCCTCATCACTAATTGACGAAGCTAACTTTTCAGCATTCAAGAGGTGATGGAGAGAGTGTAGAAGAAACAAGTAAACCTTTGTCCTTGCTATGGTGATTAGGAACAGAGGTCAGAATGGACCCCCTAACTGTTAGCCTTGGTCCTTGAGAGACCACAATGAGAACCCCCAGAATGATCTAGCAGTACCCCCATACTGATCTACACTGACCGAGTAACATGAGTGAGGAATAGACCTACACTATTGCTATTTAGGGATGGTTTATTACTGTAGCAAAATTTAGTCCACTTAAACTATTACAAGGTGATTGAAATTAGTTATCTTGACTAACATAAGGTGGTTGGTAATTCTCAATATATTTCAAAAGTGTTAAACTAAAATGTCAAGGGATTTCCTGAACATAATTTTCAAATCACAAAATCTGAAGGGTGTTTAGAGTTGTTCCTTAATCCACATTGTGCTTTAGCTCACGCACACAGAAATGCAATCACCCAGAGTGTGAGTGTGTCCGTATACACATGTGCACACACACACACACACACACACACACACACACACACACACACATCCATTGGCATGTTTTCTCTTTTCCAATGATTACTCTGCCTTTCTCATCTGATTTGTTGTTCTGATGTTGAGACCCAAATGATTCTTTTCTGAATTATACCAGCAAAATTTTTCTTTCTATTTCAGTATTCATGTGGTTCTATTGCTGTACCTCAGGAAAGCTCAGTTCTCACTAGTCCCTTGTTTTAACTTGTGTGTGTGCATATGTGTATACACAGTATTCTGCAAATTTAAACTGTTTATAACTCTTTAGAACAGAAATCCGAATAATGTTCTTGAACAATTTTTAAAGAGGACATTACAACTAGATATTAACTATGTTTGTGTCATATCATTGCTGGAACAACTGTTTAGAAATTGTGATTTTGACAAATCTCCAGTTTATTGCTGCACCGATAGTAATGTGAAATATTGTTAGTATTTTGTGAAAGCATATAAACATTAAGCAGCTAAAAGTTTATGTCAGATACATTCTAATTAATCATCACAATAACCTTATGACATAAGAATTATTATTATCTATTATAGAAAAAGTAAGGCACACACAGGTTGTGTAACTTGCTCAAGGTCACACTGAATGCAAATGGTGGAAATAGGATTTCAACTTAGGCAGACTTAGGATTCTGCAGTTTTAGTTTGATCTTAAATTATTACCCACTGTGACCTTTCATGCCTCAGTTTCCTCACCTGGAAGATAAGAATAATATGTGTCCTGCCTATATCCTAGCTTTTCTGAGTGGCTCAATAACAGAATAAATTATCAAAATGTTTAAAAACTAGTGGGTATGCATATTGAGATCCATACTGAAGATTTCCTTCATCCTGCACCACTATTTGTTTTTTAAAAAACGAAAACCTTTGGTAAAATTTAAAAGCTAGAATTAGAAGATTTTACATAAAAATCTAGATTTTTCCCCAGTCCCTTTCCCTTTGGTAACTATTAGTCCATTCTTGGTGAAGGGGGGGGGCCTAGTAAACATAATGTTCTTCATGTAATTGTAGATTAATGATACCAAAATTAAACAAAACAAAACAAAACAAAACAAATCTAGAATTTTCAGCTTAAAACAAAATTAGAACATGCGCAATGCTAGCCCTTCCTTCCTGCACAGGAAGAACTGATCAGAGCAGAAGAGCAGTTGTCCATCTGAGACTGGGCACGTATCCTCCATTCCACCACAGCCCCTGCCCAACTAGTGCCAACCATTTACCCACATAGATATCTGCCTTTGATCCTCCCTTTAGTAAAGTGCCAAACACTGACCAGGGGAAGACAGGACTGTGGTCAGGAGACACCACGCTAATCCACGCATGTCACCTTACATCTGTGCTTTGAAAACATGACCTTTGCCACAATGGAGCCTGACCCTCTGGATAACATCTGGTGGTCTCCACTAGAGCTTAAGAAAAAAGAGACGGTCATGTTATCCAAAAGCAATTTCTGACAAAAATATCAACTGTTCCAGAATTACACTGCAGAGCTGACTATGAAAAGACTAAGATCCGAGACAACTCTCACCTTTCTTCCTCTCCCAAAAAGTACAAAGGAGGAGCTGCTGCTGAGCTTACTGCCAGTCCATTGGCAGCAGTCGATAGAGGTGCTCAAAAGCTGCTCACTGGAAAAGAATTTTAAGGTAACAGAAAGGTTCCCATGCTTCAACCTTTCATAATCAGCTGGCATCACCACCTTTAGAACTGCCCTGGCCACATGCTCTGTTACAGTTCCCGCTAGGGCTGAACTTGGCTAAAGGGGCCCAACTGAGCCCTAGACTGGTCCCCAGTAAAGCTTCTCCTCGGCCTGTCCACTCTGAGTCAAGGCAACGTAGCATACAACGTAAAAATCTGGACTTTGGTGTACAACTGAC
Source organism: Manis javanica (assembly GCF_040802235.1). Lineage (NCBI taxonomy): Eukaryota > Metazoa > Chordata > Mammalia > Pholidota > Manidae > Manis > Manis javanica. Next base: position 63,104,270 of record NC_133162.1, read on the forward strand.
CTAGATCCAAATCCTCCACGTGTCACTTTCTAGGCCAAGTTTCTTCAACTGTCAAATAAGCTTAATGCCACTAATTCTGTAGAGTTGTCTAAGGATTCAATGAGTGAACCTAAATAAAACCTTTGATGACTGACACATAATGAATATTTAATAAATGGATGCTATTGTTGTTATTAAAGGACAATTATTTGGGTCAACAGTGAGCTATTTTCTGAAATATTGCTCTTTTATTGTTTTTACAGATAGTGTAGTATATCCTATATACTTTTTTTAGAATTATAGAAACAATTTTATTGAAATGAGTTAAGGAACAACATTATCCTCAATTTTAAAAGATCAACACCAAACCAATTCAGGAAGGAGAAAATTATATTTAGTTCTTTATATGAGAAAAATTTCTGGGATGAGAATGTAACAGAATATTGATAAGGAGAAATGAAGTATAATGTTACATTAATGAAAATTATCCTTTTTAATGAGGAGCACTCAGGATAGATTTCTACATTACTCAACAGAGAAAATTGATTTCTAGAGAGAAAAACTAATAATAATACTAAGAATTTCAAACATTTCAACTATGTGTGGCTGTAATCTTTTTCTCCTTTAATACAATGCTTGGATTGAAAATTTGTATGAGATGATCTCATACATACTTAAGAAAAAATTCTAATGGTACATTTCATGAATATGAGTTTTATTTCACTATCACTCTAATATGCATTTATTTGCTATGGTTGATTATGTAACAGGATAGAATGCACAAAACATACCCTTGAGTCTTCCCAAGCCTCTGCATTGATGAATTATTTTCTATGGCCTTAACCTATCCTAATGTAACTAAATGTCTTTCCTTTCCAATATGAAATTATGGAAGCACTTCTCATTGAGTGGAGTTTCATTAGCTGGTATTGAGGAAACTCTATATATTAATGACATCACATCTGGCTTCCTCATTTATAACATGAAACGGTTGAACCAGATCATTTCCAGGGCCCCTCCCATCTCCAACATTCTACTGATTATTGTCCTACAACTGTCCTATTATAGAGATAATTGTAATTTTGAGATGTTGATTTGATTCTTGGTTCATCAGTTTTCAGGTAATAACATCATATAATAGGTTCAATCCAAGGACAATTTGTTCTGTGTCAGACAAATGTGCCAGAGACACCGAGAATGAATATTCAGTTCTGCAACAGGCCAGTGGACTTCACAGAGAGGAAATCTACTTCACAGTCAAAATGATCCTTTAGCACACAAATTTACACTGAGTGTAGAAAAGGAACAAAAAAAGACATCCGCAAAGAAAGAAGTAGCCAGCTCACTAGGACTCGCCGTTTTTACTGGCTGGGGTGGGGATGGGAGAAGTATGCACAGAGGTGGTTGCAACTCCAACTTACAAAGGCTGGCAGCTCAGTAATACTTTTATAACTCTATAAACACAACTTGGGGAAAGCATTTTCACAACTAAGAATATCTAAAAACAAAACAAAATTTTATTAAAACTGTGTTTTTCCTTAATATTTTTAAATAAAAGAAAGCTCATTTAAACACTAAAAAAATCAATCTCCCAGTAGGAGACATTCTTTTAAATTAGGTTTTGGTTTAGAAAAGCTATATTGTTTTTTCTTATATCATCATAGGCTCATTACAGATCAATAGTGCTTATAGGCATTTGAAACCACTTTGTTTATAACAAATTTTATAAACATACATACCCCAATATTAAAATGCATGAAAGCATCCTCACTTTTATACCAGAAGTGATGATTTCTAACTTCATGATAGAGGATTTGGGTAATATAAAAACAAATTTAGGAAATGTACAGAAATGTCATCCAAAATATGACCAATTAGCCAGCATGCTATCTTGAGCTACATGCTGGTTACATGAGAGTATATACATGTCAAAATGCATCAAGATGTGTATTAAGATTTGTGCACTTTTTTGTATGTACTTCAATTAAAATAATTAACAGAAAAAAGGAAAAAAACTTCGCCAGAAAAATGTGACCAGACTCAAAAATCCTTACTCATAAAAAGAATGTGGTCTCTTGGCAAACGCTTGCTGAGGCAGTGGGGTGGAACCCCTAGCCAGGCCTCATCTGTCTCCTGTCCTGCTCCCCAGAGTGTACCCACTTATCACATTGAACGTGAACTGTGGGCCTTTGGAGACACTGGCACCTAGGACTATGTCACATCCTTCTCTTCCAATAATCCTGCTGCTCTCTGTAGCAATCAGAATTTCCCACAACTCCTTCCTGCTCAAGCCACTTTATTATGTGAAGCTACGTGCCTAGACCAGCCTCTCCTACAGTCCACGTCATGGTATTCTGTGTCATGCTGACAGGTAAAAAGGGAAAGTAACATGACCCAAAAATGCTCCTGGGTCAAGTTTGGGAAACAGTGCAGCACAATTCAAAAGCTCTTCCTGGGTTTCAATGTGTTAGTATCTTCCAAGAGGAGGCTTTAGGATGGCTATGTATTTCCCATAAGCACATTTCACTTGGGAAAGAATTTTACAGACTCGAATTTGTGCTATTTCTACTTTTTATACCAGCATACACATCTCAGCCAGATAATGGTGGGAAATAGACTGCATAGCTGGAGTGGAAAGAAATGCTTCCCTTTCAATATCTTTCTACTTAAATGTGAATTAATGTAATTTATGCTTGAGGGTTTTGGCTTAAGGTTATTGCTTAAAGCTCATCCTTGATCCACAAATAAATGTTTAGCAATTGGTGAGTCATATCTGACTAATCAAAATTTAGGTAAATAAAATGGAAAATTAATTAATTTTGGTCTTCCACTTTAGCCTTTTTTTGTTGGGGTTACTTATTTGGTGTGGTTTGGGATATATTTATCAGTAGGTTTGGCATATACACTTTAATTACTTTCCATGAATATAAAATTAAACATGAATGACCCAGGGCAAGACTCAGTATCTGTACTTCCAAAATAATGGATCAAGTAAGTTAATAGTGAAGCCTACATTTTAGACTACTGCTCCTAATTGTGCAGGCTACTTCTAAGCAACAGAATTACTATTTTTAAAATATTAAAACTATTTTTCCACTGTTCTTTTTTTCAGGCCAGTAGTAACTATGACTGAGGTATCTTTGACAGTTGTCAAACAGTGATGTTAGCTGTTCACAAATTCAGTGAGGGAGTCACCTTTGAGAGATGAGGGTCTACAGTGTGTAACCTAACTTGCTTGGAAGAAATCCAAAGACTGTAAATCAGCCAAGAAGCAGAATGAAAGCGGGTCACTCTTCCGAATTCTTTTAGCTGGTGATCCCAAATCAACGAACACATTAAACAGCTATCATGTCCGCCTCCTCTTAATAGCTACTTTGTTCTTACAAATAGCTTCTTTTCTAGAGCAAGGAATGGTAATTAGGATTTCATAGTTTGGTACAGCCAGCATTAGCATCATGGCTTTCCGTGTTGAGGATTAATAACAGTAGCCGTAATGATGACAGAAAACGATAATAGTTCTAATTACCGATATTCATCTTAGGATGGTGAGCAGCTGTTAAAACATCTCTTTAGAAATTAAAGTTCAGTCACATATCTTTTTCACCAAATAGGGAAAACTTTACTGCTAATTAGGAAGGAAGATTACAAATTCAAATGTCAGTCAGAGTGCACCGTGACTGCTCTTTATTAACTTTGTTCTCCTCCACCTTAAGCTTTCTGGCCTTTAAGCTTTTAAAAGCAGACACTGAGAGCACTGGCAGGAGCCCCAGGAGGCCTCCGGGTTTCTACTCAAAGCAACTCTTTCCAATTCCATAAGGGAAGGGTCTCTCATCTATTTGCATTTGAAGAATGTGATCAGCTTCCTCTAAGTTGTCACAAACTCATGTAAGCCTAGAAAGAAATTAACACTGTCTGCTAGTAATTGTCTAAAGGCACAGGATATAATGCCCAGAAAGGTGTCCAGAGACTTGAGGTCTAGTCTATTGCTTCCAAAATCAGCTGCAAACACTTTTACCAAATAAAGACTTGGCTTGTAGGCTGGTGAGTCCATCATTTCACCTATGAAGACGTTAGACTTGGCCCGGAATTCTACAGACCATGTGAATCATTCAGGATGCTGTGGGGAGAAGGGATGGTGACTATGGTCTTCAGCCCAAACTCAGTATCAGAACCTCCAGGTCAGAGGATATGAATCAACATCAAGGTTAAATGTGGGAAATTGTTTCCAGGACCCTGGAGACCAGGGAGCTTGGAGAAGGTTTAGGACCACTTGGCTACTGACTCTGCTTCCCCCTGGAGTGAAGGTGAGAGCCTGCAGATGCTGTGTTTGGCTCAGGAACCAGAACAGTGTGATACCTGTCACCGTTCCCTTCTATCAGGGGTTCTTAAACTTTGTTCTGTAAAGGTCCAGCTAGTGAATATTCCATTCCATGGATTGCTTTCAGGCCATGTCATTTTTGTTGGAAGTACTCAGCTTTTACTGCAGTGCAAAGGCCGTCAGAGACAATAAGTAAAAAAAAAAAAAAAAAATTGAATGTGGCTGGCTTCCAGTAAAACTTACATTTAAATTTCACATAACTTTCATACAGCATGAAGTGCTAGTCTTCTGATTTTTTTCCCCAACCACTGAAAATACAAAAAACATTCTTAGCTCACGAGCAGTACAAACATAGGTAGTGGGTGGTTTGCTGATCCCTGCCTTAAATTAAATGCCAACATTTTTGGATAACATCTCACAAGAAAGGATGGTAATAGAGCCAAGTGTCACTTTCCTTTTCAATTCTAGCAAGATCCCACCTCACGTGTCACCAGCAACTGGGGATTGACAGGAGGAGGGGACGTGGCAAAGGCCGCAGGTGTGTCACAGAGATGGGTGTGTCTGTTCCTGCTGGGTTCAACCCCCCTTCCATTTGCTCTGTTTCCTCAACTAAAAAATTGTGAATTTGTGGCACATGGATGCATGTGTGTGTGTGTGTGCGTGCCCATGTGTTGTTTCTGTTGCCAGACTGTAGCCCAACCTGCAAAGTTACAGCTGCCATTTAAAATACAAGTTTCTAGGCTCCTCCCATTAGTACATCTCAGTAGTTCTAAGGAAGTTCCAGAAATCCATATTTTAAGCAAACTCCCCAAGAAACTAATATTGAAATCAAGATCTAGCACAGATTCAAAGTTCATAGTGCAGTTAGGGTCTAACCTTCCTAGGCTACAAGGATGCTCCCTTCTATAATATATGTAAAATTGGTTTTCTAAAGCCATCTCAGGTAGAACTACGTATCAGTCTTAACACTGAAACATAAGGCAAGATTGTTGACTGTGAGGTCACGGAAGCATGCGAAGCTTCTGGAGCCACTCAGAAGTGATTCTCGGGAAAAAAAGAGAAACAGAAAACAAGCATGTTAGGCAAGAAATATTCAAGGGAAACAGGCTATAAGCAATCAATCCATGGTGAACTGATAAACCACAAGCAGGCAGGCCAGAAGGATCACTTTGCCAGGGCTTTTCAAACACTGTGGCAATTCTGAACCACGGGGAAACAAGCGGATGGAGCAAGTATGCCCACAGTAATCGGGAATGAGGAGGCTCTGTCTGAGCAAAGAGCTTGGGCAGGCCACACGGCTTTGACAGCTCTGTTCTAAATAGTGGTGACAGCTGCAAACCAAAGGGCAGCCTTTCTTGAAATAAACTGTTCAGCAGCATCTCCTGGCACAAACCGCGATCCCCCTCAGAAGCACCATTTCTGAATACAAAAGAAAGCTGGCTGTATCAATTCTGCTAAGGGTCAAACATCTAAAGAGGCTATTATCCCCTTCCTCACCTTTTCTATTCCCAAACTTACACTCCCTTGGGCTTAATTTTTGCTATTTTTCTTCATAAATTCCTCACTGCTCCCTCTTGTTACAGATTCTCTGGTCCAGCTTTCAGCTCAAATTTGTTCTCCGTGCCAGTAGCATCCTATAGTTCTGATTGTTTCAGACCTTTGCCCATAGTAAATTCCCATCCCAAACCTGTTATTTTGGCCAGAGATAATTTTCTAATATGCTCAGAGAGATGTACTGAATTTTTGACGTCTGTTCTACCATGTTGTCGGAAAACAATTCTGTGATGTCATCAATAATAAATTATGGTAATAGCTAAAATACATTCTTACTTTGTATCATGCATTATGCTAAGTGCTTTATAGGAATATTACATTTAAAATAAAAAACAGTGGTTTCTGGTGTGACATGTAAAGTGTTTAGAAATCTTCATTCTCATCAAATCTTCACTCTCAACAAGAAAAATGCTGAACAGACTCAAAGTCAATAGCTTTACTTAAACCTGTCAGAAATGTGAGATCACAGGGCATACTGTTGCCCTGAAAACTGGAAAGACAGACAAAGGGATACAGAGATTTGCAGCTTACCTACTGGGAACACAAGCCCAGAAGCCGAAGCACCAGCTAGAGCTGGTATGTAGGTAGGAACACTTTAAACTCTCATTGATGGATTACTAAAGGCTCAGTGTGGACTAGTCTGAGAGTTAAGAACTCCTAGTCTTAGGGGAGCTCCCCATACTTTCATGAGTTTTACCCTAGGAACTCTATGAGGTTCTCACCCTGAAGAGAGGAAAAAAATTCCCTGTGCTTCTCACAGAGAAAGATAAAAAATGATCATTTTGAAATGTACTCAGAGCTCTCTGTTCTTTTTAACAAGGTCTGTCCTCCAGAGCCTAACCAGGGAGTTTTTGCCAAAAGTTTCAGTGGAGAAAATACTCAACCTTAGGTCCCTCTAGGCTTTGATGAGGGAAGGGAAATACTTAACTCGGACTCACTAAAAGACTTGAAATGTAATCATATGACTATAGAACAAATTCTCTTCCTTCTAAGCCTTACACCTGTGACGGTTAATTTTACATGTTAACTTGGCTAGATTATGTGGTGCCGATATTTAGATAAACATGTCTGGGTGTGATGTGTGAGAGTATTTCTGCATGAAATTAGCATTTGAATTGGTAGACTCAGTAAACAGTTTGTCCCCTTTAATATGGGTAAGCATTGTCCAATCAGTTGAGGGCTTGACAGAACAAAAAGGCAGAGGAAAGAGGTATTGGCTCTTCTTGCCTTATTACTTAAACCAGGATAACAACATTCTCCTCCTCTCAGACCTCCTGGTTCTGTCCTTCAGACCCAGGATGGACTATACATACACCCATAGCTCCCCTGGTTCTCACATCTACAGATTTGGACTGGATTACATTGCTGGCTTTCCTGGGTCTCCAGCCTACAAAAAGCAAACTGTGGGATGTCCTAGCCTCCATAACTGCATGAGCCAATTCCTTATAATGCATACACACACACACACACACACACACACACACACACACACACACACACACAAGCTCCCATTGGTTCTGCTTTTCTAGATAACCCTAATAGTGCTATAATAACAGGGAGTTAAAAAACCTGCAACTTTCAGAACCTACTTAAGGAGGAGCTTCCAGGGACACCCAAACAACAGAATAAAACAAGAATGGTAGAGGAAATTTTAGCCTTAGATTACACAGCTATAGTAAACACATCTAACTCTCACCCAGATATACATAAAAACTCCCATTAATGGCCTATCTACCTCAGTTTCTTTTACTCAATAGATCATATCTAGCTTTTGACAACAACAAAAACACAAGTCATACTAAAAGACAAAAAAATACCAAACACAATTTGAAGAGTCAAAGCCAGTCTCAGAACCAAACTCAGATATGGCAGAAATTTTGGAATTTAAAATAATTATGAATAATATGTTAAGGGTTCTAATGGAAAAGGTGGACAACATAATGGAATAGATAGGTTATATAAATAGAGAAATGGAAACTCTAAGAAAGAATTAGAAGGCAACACTAGAAAACATGTGAACAGAAACTTCCTGAACTGTAATGCAAAGAGAAAAAAAAGAGTTAAAAATTAGAACAGAATCCAAGAACTGAAGGACAATTACAAAAGTTTCAACATGTATAATGGGAATACCGGAAGAGAAACTAGAACAGAACAAGTAATGAAGTGAAAATGGCTGTGAATTTTCCAAAATTAAGGACAAATACAATCACAGATCTGAGAACATCAAGTAGGATAAATACCAAAGGAGGAAACTCATATTCACCCTGTTGGAAATTAAACAACAGAAGAAGTTGAAGACAGAAGAATAAAAATACCTTCCCTCAGAAACCATACAAACCAAGAAGAGAGTGAAATGAAATATTGAAAGTGTTGACAGAAATGAAACAAAATGTCATCCTAGGGTTTGCTATACAGTGAAATTATCCAAGGTGAAGAAGCAATAAAGACTTTTTCAGACAAAAATATAAAATTGAAAGAATTTTTCACCAGTAGAGCTACCTTTCCAGAAATGTTAAAAGTTCTTTAGGGAAAAAGAAAATGACATAGGTCTGAAACTCATATCTACATGAAGAAAGGAAGAAAGCTAGAGAAAGAATAATGTAGTAAAATTAGTTTTCTTATTTTTAATTGATACAACAGATAAAAGTTGGTTCAAAATAATAAAGACAGGGTATAAGTTATATCTTATGAATAAGTGAAATGAATGACAGCAGGATAAGGGGAGGAAATACTCTCAAGTACCTGTACTACCTGTGAAATCATAGTGTTACTTGAAAGAGGACTTGGGTAAGTTGTAAATGTACATTGCAAACTCAAGGGCAACCACTAAAAAAAGAAAAAAAGGAAATACAGTTGATTGCTAATGAATGAAGAAAATACAATCACATAAAGTGCTCAAGTAAAACCAGGGTGGGCATGAAAAGAATGGGAGAGAAAGAAAGGAGGGAGAGAGGGAGGCAGGGAGGGAGGGAGAGAGGGAGAGAGAAAAAGAGAAGAGAGGGAAGGAAGAAAGAAAAGAGAGAAAGAACAGTCCATGAACAGTTACATATGTGGTACATATCAATTCATATATAAATATCATATAAACATGTATTAATAATCACTTTCAGCATGAATGATATAAACACACTAATTAAAAGATAAACACTATCAGAGGAGAGTAAAAAAAAAATAAGACCCAACTACATGTTGTCCATAGGAAATGTACTTTAAATATAAGACACAGATAGATTAAAAGTTAAGTGATGGAAAGTATAAATACCCTGGTAATATTACTCAGAAGAAAGCTGGAGAAACTATAATAGTTTTGATACATCAGACTTCAGAATAAGAAAAAAATTATCAGTGATAAAATGGAGAACTACATCATAATGAAAGGATCAATTCTCCCAGAAGAGATAATGATAGTTAATGTTTATACACCTACTAACAATGTCAAAATACATGAGGTAAAAACTTATAAAACTGCAAGGAGAAACACATGGATCTACTATTATAACTGGAGACTCAATACCCCATATTATTGATTAGTAGATCCAGCAGGTAGAAGTTCAGTAAGAATACAACTGAGTGAAAAAAGCACATAAGTCACCTGGATCCATTGACATTTAGTAGATAATTCATCCAACACTAGAATATACATTTTTCTCAAGCTCACATTGAATATTCAGTAAGATAGGCCACATTCTGAGCCATAAAATACATTTTAAAAAATTCAGAATAAAAATCATACAAAAACAAACAACAACAAATGTTGGTGAGGATGTGGAGAAAGGGGAACCCTCCTACAGCTGCTGGGAATGTATTCAACCATTGTGGAAAGCAGTATGGAGTTTCCTCAAAAATCTAAAAGTAGAAATACCATTTGACCCAGGAATTCCACTCCTAGAAATTTACTGTAAGAATGCAGGAGCCCAGTTTGAAAAAGACATATGTACCCCTATGTTTTTCGCAGCACTATTTATAATAGCCAAGAAATGGAAGCAACCTAAGTGTCCATCAGTAGATGAATGGATGAATAGATAAAGAAGAGGTGGTACATATACACAATGGAATATTATTCAGCCATAAGAAGAACACAAATCCTACCATTTGCAACAACATGGATGGAGCTAGAGGGTATTATGCTCAATGAAATAAGCCAGACAGAGAAAGACAAGTATCAGATGATTTCACTCATCTGTGGAGTATAAGAAAAAAGCAAAAACTGAAGGAACAAAACAGCAGCAGACTCACAGAACCCAAGAATGGACTAACAGTTGCCAGAGGGAAAGGGACTGTGTGGGTGGTTGGGAAGGGAGAGAGAAGGGGAATAAGGGATATGACGATTAGCACACATAATGTAGGGGGTGGGGCACAGGGAAGGCAAGTAGTGACTCTATAGCATCTTACTACACTGGTGGACTGTGACTATAATGGGGTATGTGGTGGGGAAATAGGGGGAGTCTAGTAACCATAATGTTGCTCATGTAATTGTACATTAATGATACCAAAATTAAAAAAAGAAAAATAAGAAAAAAAATCTTACAAAATATGTGCTCATGCTATTGTGGGATTAAACTAGAAATTAGTAACAGGAAGACAGCCAAAAATTCCAAAAAAGTAGAGATTAAACAACACATGGCTCAAACAAGACATGTCCGGAGAAATTAAAATGTTTTGGGATAAATTAAAATAGAACCTATCAAAATTTCTAGGAGCAGCAAAAGCAGTGCTAAGTGGCAAATTCATATCATTGAATGCATATATTGGAAAAGAAGAAAGATCCAAAATCAATAATATAAATTTCAAGTTTAAAAAAGTAGCTAAAGAAACGAAAATTAAATCCAAAGTAAGAAGATATAATAAGAATTAGAGCAGAAATCAATGAAAATTGAAAATAAAATAGAGTAGAAAAAAATAATCAATGAAACCAATAGCTGGATCTTCAAAAAGATCAGTAAAACTCCTAAGTCTCTAGCCAGGCTAACAGAAGACAAAAACAGAGAAGACAAAATTTTACTAATATCAGGAATGAAAGAGGGAATATCTCTCAAGATCCATAAACGTTAAAAGGGAAATAAAGGAATGCTATGAGCAACTTTATTTCTACAAATTCAACAACCTAGATGAAATGGAACAATTTATTAAAAGATACAATCTGCCAAAAGTCACATAAGAAAAAATAGACAATTTGAATATGTCTTTATCTGTTAAAGAAATTGAATCAATAATTAATAACCTTCTTCAAAAAAGAAGCACCAGTTCCAGATGGGTTCTCTGGTGAATTCTACCAAATATTTAATGAAAAAAATAATACAAATTCCATGCAACATCCTTCAGAAAACAGAGTAGAGGTAACAGTTCCCAACTCTCTACATAAGGCCAGCATTACCTATGTGCCAACTAGAAAGAGTTTGCTCCAAAAGAAAGCTATCAATCAATATCTCTCATGCAAAACTTTCAGCAAAATACAAGAAAATCAAATCAAACAATGTATATTAAAAAATTATACACCATGACCAAATGGAATCTAACGCAGGTATGCAAAGTTTGCTCAATATTCAGAAGTCAGTTACAATAATCCATAATATCAACAGGGTAAAGAAGAAAAATCATGTGATCATATCAGTAGATGCAGGAAAAGTATTTTAAAAAATCCAAAACTCATTCATGATAAAAACTCTTAGTACCTGGGAATAGAGAAACCTACAGTTAAAAGTATACTTAATGGTGAGGAACTAGATGCTTTCCCCTAAGATTGGGAACAAAACAAGGACATCCTCTCTTTACCACTCTTAGTCAACAGTGTACTTCAAGTCCTAGCTATTGCATTAAGAAAAGGAAATCAAAAAATATGCAAATGAAGAAAAAAATAAAACTTTGTTCACAGATTACATGATTGTCTATGTTGAAAATTCAAAAGATTTAACCAAAAAACTCCTAGAATAAGTGATTATAGCAGGGTTGCAGGATGAAAGGTTAATATACAAAAGTCAACTGATTTCTTATATGCAAGCATGAACAAGTGGAGTTTGAAGTTAAAAGCACAATATCATTCACATTAGCAAAATCATAGAGATAGGAAAAGGGGAGTAGAGGAAGAAATAAATGGGTGGAGCACATGGGATTTTTAGGGTAATGAAATTATTCTGTATGATATTGTAAAGGTGGATTCATGATATTACACCTTTGACAAAACCCATATTAGTGTGGAATATAAAAAGAGAAATGTTAAATATAAAATATAGACTTTAGTCAATAAGAATGCTTCAATGTTGGGTCATCAGCTGTAAAAATATACCAATTCAAAATGATAATAATAAGGGAAAGTGGGGGTGGGGAGAAGGGAGTATACAGAAAATCTATTTTCTGTAAACCTAAAACCACTCTAAAGTCAATTAGGAAAAACAAATTGTGTTAGATCAAAGAGGAACAGTCCTATGATATAGACACTACTATTATATTTTCCAGAAGAGAAAACTGGGACACAAAAAGGTAACTTGTTGGAAGTCACAGAACCAGTATTAAACAGTGTTGCCAAGATTTAAACTCAGGCCTTATAACAATATAGAGATATAGAAGTATATAAATATAATTTTCGTAAATATACATAAAAACATATACATACACATATATTTTGGGGGTAGGTAGATTTTATTGGACTGGGACTAGGATACCCTGTGGACCCTGACTCATGGTAGGAGTTGATGTTGAAGATATAATCTGATGGTCATTTGTGGTAGAATCATGGGTTCTGGATGTGCTGGATGAAGAGGACCCCCCAGGGCTAGACTGACGTGTAGACTGCAGGTTAGCATGTCCCATCGGCTTGTGTAAGGACAGGACACTGCCCTCCGGGAGAGCCGACACTGGTCATGAACTGCCTAGGGCTGTGGCTCAGACATGTACTTCATTCAGGGAACACTGAGGGTGCTCTGAGCAGGTGTGCAGAACCACAGGTGGGCTGTGTGGGGCCACAGTGAGGTGCGGGCCCAGCAGTCTCATAAAGGCTGTCTGGGCTGCCTTGGAATTGCCTGTGTGAAAGCAGCTGCTAAGCCCAGGTAATGCCAGGTCCCAACCACTTGGGGTCCAAACATCTGTTTGCCTGTCAGCCACCAGGAGGCTGCGCAGGCGATCACTCCAGGGCCTCTGCATGCTGAGGTGGTGAGTTCCCACGTGGACAGTCAGGCTGTGCTGGTCCCTGCAGATGTCAGAGTGATCAGCTCACTCCTTTCACCTGTTTTTCTTCTTCATGTACAATTTTCTTCACCTGCAGAAAAAGCTGGTTCTTCTCTTGCTTAGGGTCAGGAGCTTACCCTGCCTCTTTGGGATTTGTTCCTTGGTCTCCTCTACTGACATTTTACCTTCTCTCACCTTTCTCTTTCTTCCCTCCTGCTCCATCATCTTGTCCACTCTTCCTCCTCCTGCCTTATGTGCTTCTGGCTCCACCAGGATGTGTCCTCATAGCACCCTGGCCATAGCCCTAGAAAACATGGGTTGCTCCAGGAGCACAAGACATGGTTCTGCTGGCTACACTCAGGCTGGGGCTACCTGGCTCTGTCCCTGAGTACCAGACCTGGAACCAGGCCCACCTTCTTTTCTCTTTCTATGTGGCCCCCTGTGTGCCTCTGTCACTGTATTGCATCTGGCAACTGGGCAAAATTATTGATAGATACATACATACACACAAGTAGGAGCACTATCTGTATTCTGCAGATGAGGAACTAAAAAGACACATGCACACAGAGCTGTTGATTGGGGAACTGTCCAAAGACAAATATGAAACTGCAACTGCAGGAGACTGGGAAGGTGGCTCATATGCCATTGTTAAGCATTGACAACAGGTCCATTTTCTGCTTAAGGATATTATACTGCAATGGCAGAATCCTTAATTTACAAGAGTTTTCTCCTTCTATAGAATATCCTTCCAAACGTCTGGGCTTTGTTATAGCTCCCTTAGATGAATAAGGTATAAGAAGAGAAGGTATCAGAAGAATGCTGATAGAACAACAAATCTTTGCCATGATCTTTCAGCCCTTGGCTCCCCACACCTTCTCTGTCTCCTACCTTGATTTTCAGATCCTTGGGGACCCTCTGCCTGCAACCTCTATAATGTATTATCAGAGAGTACTCATGGACTCTTGTATTTCAGACTGTATGCTCCCACCTGGACACATCTCTGTTCTAGTAGTGGTGATGGCATCCAAATGTAAAACTGAACAGTTGTGTTTCATTCACTGAGTCACTCATGTAGCACATATTTATTGAAAACTTACTCAGACTATTCATACAACAAATATTTACTGGTAATGTACTATCAGGCATAATTCTTATGCAAGTCCTTGCTCTGCTGGACACTGGGAAGAAAAGCTGAAATATATCTTACCTTTAAGGTGCTTAGAGTCAACCGGGAAATAAAGAAGTTCCAGGAGCAAGTATATGGCTTTGAAGTACAAACCATACAAAGGATTAAGGGAACAAGAGAGAAGAGGATAAAGCACCGTCAGTCAGGGTAAGCATCCTCAAACAAAAAAAAAAGGCTTGCTCTTTGAGAATATTTTGAAAGAAGAAAGAGTCAGGGATAGTCTTCTCTGCTCATGCCCGCAATAATGAAGGATTCTTGGAAATGTAAACTGGGTTGCATAACATCATACAAAGCAAGGAGAACCAGCAGAATGATGCTGCACTGCAGCTCTATTTAGAAGACAAACCATGTTACCTTTACTAAAATAAAAAATTTTAGGTGTAAGTAATAAAAAAGAATGGTAACTCTTCCCAGATTTCTCAGAGCAGCTCACTTCCAGCATCTCATAGTAACTGAGGGAACATACAGGACACAAGGCACCAGAAGAATCCTCCCGCATACAGCTGCACTCTACGAAAAGCCTTGACTGGTCATGGTTCCCTCCTCATTAATACTGACTGACAGCTGATAAACCTGCATGCCTGCATATACTGCCTGCTCTGGCTCAGAGGCTTATCTACCAAGAAACAGCCTCTCAGCCAATGGCCTAAAAAACTGCATGATTCCTTATCTTCAGGGAGGTGGGAAGATGCCCCACTATGGATTCCCAAGGGTACATGTAGCTGAAAGCCTGGGGAGATGTGGAATTGAATTGAAGTCCTACATCATTCCATGGTCCAAGCTGTTTGATAACTCCCTCCATCACAGACTAGCTTGGTATTTTGTGACTGAAGTGGAAAGCCCAGCTGGTTTTCTCATCTTTTACTTCTTACTGGTGTGCTGCTGTAAGCACTAGTAGGTTTCTATTCTTCATTGATTTATGTCTTGGATGCCCACTGTGTACAAGCCCTTGACCTAGGTTTTTGGACCTAATCTTTTACAAAGATTTTTAGAGTTGAAAATCTTAAGTCCTACTTTGTTTTCATTAGAGTAGTTTGTCTAATTCAGACCAGGTGTTTAGCACTATGTGCTGTAAAAAAGAATCAGGCATGACAAGATACGGAAGCAACCTAAGTGTCCATCAGTAGATGAATGGATAAAGAAGATGTGGTACATATACACAATGGAATATTACTCAGCCATAAGAAAAAAACAGTTCCTACCATTTGCAACAACATGGATGGAACTAGAGGGTATTATGCTCAGTGAAATAAGCCAGGCAGAGAAAGACAAGTACCAAATGATTTCACTCATATGTGGAGTATAAGAACAAAGGAAAACTGAAGGAACAAAACAGCAGCAGAATCACAGAACCCAAGAATGGACTAATAGTTACCAAAAGGAAAAGGGACGGGGGAGGATGGGTGGAAAGGGAGGGATAAGGGTGGGGAAAAAGAAAGAGGGCATTATGATTAGCATGTATAGTGTGTGGGGGGCATGGGGAATGCTGTGCAATACAGAGAAGATGAGTAGTGATTTTACAGCATCTTACTATGCTGATGGACAGTGACTGTGAATGGGCATGTGGGGGGGACTTGGTGAAGAGGGGAGCCTAGTAAACATAATGTTCTTCATGTAATTGTAGATTAATGATACCAAAATAAAAAATAAAAAATAAAAAAAAAGAATCAGGCATGACCTGCTCCCATATTATCAAATGGCATTTTGTAATTGGAATCTCACACGTATGCTGCAGGCAGGCCACTAATTTATTGTTTCATGCAAATTCACTGTTTGTTTACAAACCTCATAAATGGCAGCAAATCACACAAGCACCAAGCAGGTTGGTGTATTCTTACACAGCAACCATTTCAAGTACTTTTTATGAATGTTTTCTAGAAAGCTGATTTATTACAGATTGGTTTCCTATTTGCAGAGCACATAAATTTTAATGAATTACAAGTAGCAAAGCATACATATTCTGTGGATAAAATGCCTTCTTTCAGAGCTTGTGAGTAGCATAAAATAGATTCCTGTCATAACAAATTTAAAATGCTGACTAGGAAAAAACTAATTATTTCCAGAAAACACACACACACACACCATTTTCAAAAGGAAGCACCTCTTAATTTATAAATGACTGACAGGTGGGAGAAGAAGTAATTTTTTTTCTTTTGCATTTATTCCATGAGTTTTTGAAATGTAATACATTATAGTCCTCAAAGGTGTCAATTCCAATGTTAGACAGCATGGGGTAAAATACATGCTCATTTGCTTTGCTATAATAACCAAGCTTCCATTCCCAAGCCAAAAGTGGAAATAGTAGAATTTGCATCAGATGGTCTTAAACAGATGCTCCTAGGCTGGCACAGAGTTAGCATCAGTAAGTGGAAAATATTAGTGTCATCTTTATCAACTGCTTACAGGTACTCAATGAAATGAAAACCAATATAATTCTTGACTTTTAGGGACTTATAATCTAAAGGGGTAAATCTTCACAAAAAAAGGCCACTTTGAAACAATAAACAGGCGCTTATTTCTTCCACATAATAATAGCTAAATTGATTTAGGAAATACGGGAATAGGAACTCCTTATAAGGGCAGAAATGAATATGACCAGGTCTCCGAACTGCAGTGTCTTTGTTGAGAATGTGATTCTACAGAACCTCAGAATGAGGCAGAAGGCGAAAAGTCACTATTGTTTTAAGCATCAAATCAACATCTAAGTACCCACAGCATCCCAAGTCTCTCCTGCACAGCACCTTTTCAAAATACGTATTTTTTTCTGCTAATACATAACACTTTGTACTTTCTTTTGCCATCTGTAATGGTTGCACAGCTGTCAACTTAAATATTGTCTCTTCAGAAATACCTTTCCTAACCACCCTAGCTAAAGTAATCCACCTGCCCCTGGCACTCTCTACTGCATTGTTCTTTTTTATTTCTTTCATTCATTTAGCAGTTTCTCAAGAGGTATCCAATCTGGGAGCTTCACCAGGGTGTCTCAGTCTCTGTGCTATTGACATCTGGGGCTGGGTGATGGTTGCAGAGATGACTGTGCATTGATGAATGTTTACTGACATCCCCACCCCTGTCACTTGAGGCCAGAGGCAGCCCCCTGCCACCCTCAGCCAAGACTTGAACAGCCATAGTTGTCTGCAGACAGTACCAAATGTCTGCTCAGACTTCTAGGGTCAGAGTCCAAGAGAACTCAGGACAGCCAAAACCTCTGACAAGTCACCTCCAGCCATAAGGAGTCTCATTTGCTAACCTCAGTATATATGCAGGATACATATTTTCTATATGTGTCAATACACAAAAGGGGTTTGTAAACACTCCTCATTCGGCATCTGAAATTATGTTTTTACGTGTTTAATGATATATTTATTTTATTTATTTTTTAACTTATTTTTATTAAGGTATGATTGATATGCATTCTTATGAAGGTTTCACATGAAAAACAATGTGATCACTACATTTACCCATATTATCAAGTCCCCAACCATCAATGCAGTCATTGTCCATCAGTGTAGTAAGATGCCACAGATCCACTACGTGCCTTCTCTGTGCTACACTGTTCTCCACTTGATCCCCACACCATGTGTACTAAACATAATACCCCTCAGTCCCCTTCTCCCTCCCTCCCCACCCGCCTTCCCACACCCTTCCCCTTTGGTAACCACTAGTTCATTCCTGGAGTCTCTTGAGTCTGCTGCTATTTTGTTCCTTCAGTTTTGCTTCATTGTTATACTCCACAAATGAGGGAAATCATTTGGCATTTGTCTTTCCCCACCTGGCTTATTTCACTGAGCATAATGTCCTCCAGCTCCATCCATGTGGTTGCAATGGTAGAATCTGTTTCTTTCTTACTGCCAAATAGTATTCCATTGTGTATATGTACTACGTCTTCTTTATCCATTCATCTATTGATGGACACTTAGGTTGCTTCCATATCTTGGCTATTGTAAAAAGTGCTGTGATACTATTTTCAATAGCCAAGAAATGGAAGCAACCTAAGTGTCCATCAGCAGATGAATGGATAAAGAAGATGTGGTACATATATACAATGGAATACTATTCAGCCATTAGAAGAAAAAAAATCCTACCATTCGCAACAACATGGATGGAACTAGAGGGTATTACGCTCAGTGAAATAAGCCAGGCGGAGAAAGACAAGTACCAAATGATTTCACTCATACGTGGAGTATAAGAACAAAGAAAAACTGAAGGAACCAAACAGCAGCACAATCACAGAACCCAAGAATGGACTAACAGTTGCCAAAGGGAAAGGGACTGGGGAGGATGTGTGGGAAGGGAGGGATAAGGGCAGGGAAAAAGAAAGAGGGCATTATGATTAGCATGTACAATGTGTGTGGGGGACACGGGGAAGGCTGTACAACACAAAGACAAGTAGTGATTCTACAGCATCTTACTACACTGATGGACAGTGACTGAAATGGGGTTTGCCGGGGGGACTTGGTGAAGGGGGGAGCCTAGTAAACATAATGTTCTTCATGTAATTATAGATTAATGATAATAAAAAAAGTTTTTTTAAGTCCTGCAATAAACATAGGGGTGCATATGTCTTTTTGAATCTGAGAAGTTGTATTCTTTGGGTAAATTCCAAGGAGTGGGATTCCTGGGTCAAATGGTATTTTTATTTTTAGTTTTTTGAGGAACCTTCATATTGCTTTCCACAATGACTGAACTAGCTTACATTCCCACCAGCAGTGTAGGAGGGTTCCCCTTTCTCTGCATCCTCGCCAGCATTTGTTGTTTTAATGATTTATATTAGTTATCCACATTAAGACCCACTGACATACAAGAGACAGAAACAGATATTCTCCCCATTTATAAATAATACTTTGTCTAAAGTCTTACATGTCTTTAGAGATGGAGCTCCTCATACTCTTAACAGACAATACTGTCTACTGAACTAAAAAGAAATTCAATATCCTCTGCAAAGTCTTTTCAAGAGCAAGTTTCTAAGTTATTTCAATGTTTTCTTACATTGTTTCCAGCAATATTACCTATATTCTAACACATTTTTGACATCCTTCATTGGAAATTTTTTTCCTTTTTATTGTGTATGAAAGAAACTACATTTCTTCTCTGTTACCTCATCTTAGCAGATCCCACCCATCATCCCTATGTGTTGGAATATTTTGGGTCTTTGTCAAGTGTTAAGTCTACCAATTAAACTCAAGTGAGGTAAGTTGAGAAAAAAAACCCCCACAAAACCTGTGCATATTTTGTGCAGTGTGGAATATGTGTACAAATAAGTAAAACATGTCTTTTAAAGAAGTACAAAGCTCAGAGTGTGAATGAAGGATCTAAATGTTTACAGATCAAATTCTAGATTTATATACATCGTTTTTCACTGGATACAAGTAGAGAAAACATTTTCTCCTTGCAACTTCTAGGCCTTAATATAATGCTTTCCTTCTCCCAGAAGGTGCTTCTTTTCCCTTTTGCTCTCTGTCCAACTTCCCCTCTCTCCTGCAAAACTCTACTAGTCATTCAATTCTCAGCTTACATGGTTTTATGACAGCAAGGCCCTCAGATAATCCTTTACCTGCCCTGTGACAATCCTACCTGATATGGCTATCACATAAACATTCTTCTTATAACCCCAAATGTTTCCTTCATTGAAATTATTACAGGAATCAAATCTGTATTTACTTTTCACAGCTTTATTAAGATATAGTTCACATATTACAAGTCTCACCCATTTATGGTATGCAATTCAATGCTTTTTGTATATTCAAAGAGTTGTGCCACTAACAAACTGTAATTTTGGAATATTTTCATCACTCTGAAAAGATACCCATAGCCATTAGTGGTCGCTCCCCATTCCCCTCCATCTGTCCAGCACTAACAACCACTAAGTCACTATCATCTACACCGTTGCCTATTCTGGACATTTCATGTGAATAGAATCACACAATAAGTGGCATTTTACATTTACTGAGCAGAATGTTTTCAAAGTCACCCATGTTGTAGCATATATCAACATTTTGTTCCCTTTTTATAGTCAAATAATATTCCACTGTATAAGTACACATTTTATTTATCCATTCACCAGTTAATGAGCATTTGGGTTGTTTCTACTTTTTGGCTGTAATGAATAATGCTGCTGTGAACATTCGTATATACTTTTCTGTGAGAACATATAATTTCAATTCTCTTGCGTAAAGACCTAGAATTTCTGGATCCTATGGTAACCCTATATTTAACATTTTGAGGAGCTGCCATACTGTCTTTCAAAGATGTTGCAACATTTTACAACTCACCAGCAATGTAAGAGAGTTGTAATTTTTCCACATCCTTGCCAAGATGTGTTATTGCCTTTTTTATTCCAGCCATCCTAATGGGTATGAAGTACAGTAGCACCATGGTATTGATTTTCATTTCCCTAATGACTGTCAACATTGAACCTCTTTTTATGTGTTTATTGGCCTTTAGCTTATCTCCTTCAGAAAATGTTTATTCAAGTCATTTGCTTATTTTAAAAGTGAACTTTTCTTTTTATTGAGTTGTAAGTGTCCTTTATATATTCTAGATACAAGTCCTGTAATGGTTAATTTGTGTCGACTTATATGTGACACCCAATCAATATTAGTGGACTTTAAGTAAAGCAGATTTGCCTCCATAATGTGTATGGGCCTCATTGAATCAAATGAAGGTCTTAATAGAACAAACAGTGAGAAGGAATTCTGTCAGCCAACAGTCTTCAGCCTTTAACTGAGTACCAGCTCTTCCATGGTCTCCAGCCTGGCAGCACATTCTGCAAATTTTAAACTTGCCAGCCTCCGTGATTGCATAAGCCAAATCCTTAAAATAAATATCTTTATACATATATACACACATCCTACTGCTTCTATTTCTCTGGAGAATCCTGACCAATGCAATTCCTTTATCACATATGTGATTGTCAAATAAGTTCTCCCATTCCATATTTGCTTCTGTAATGGAATAAGATGTGAAGATACTAATACTAAACAGAGAGTTGCCTTACTTTTTAATTGCTACATCCTGCCACAATACACACACACACACACACACACACACACACAAGCACCTTCTACTTCATTCCCCTCCAAAGGCAGCTATTTGCCTCATAAAAAGAAGACCCAAAAGACACCAGTGAGAATGACACAGACATGTTAAATCTCCAAATTTAGAGTCCTTTACCCCAAAGTAGTTGAGAAAAAACAGGTCTTTGAATTACCTCCAGCTTGGCTTTGAATAACAAGAGCCAAACCTAAAGGAAGGGAGGAAAAAGTTTAGTCATAACAACAAATTTCAAAGAGAATTAATAATGTTCCTGTCTACACCATCAGTTTCTTTCCTGAAGACTCTAGGTCTGTTTAGATAAAGTGATAAAAAGAGAGCTTCACAGATCACTCCAATAACTCAATCAAATGCAGTGTTTTCCACTGTATTACAACTGGAGAGAATGCAGAGGAATCTGGTGGGGTGTAAACATGATATGACAACACCAAGAAATAGCTGCATGGCTGAAACAATAAACTATTTAATCGGCCCTGCTAGACCTTGCAGGAAGGAGGAGTGCCTGTTGCATAATCTACTTCTCCAGTTATTGTCTCCGGACTGTATAATCTGCTATTTGCTTCCTACCATATTAGTGAGCAAGAGTGAACTAAAAAGTATTTTCTCTCCTTGCCCTTTTTCTACTGATTTTTACTTTCTCATCCCATCCCTCTAAATAACTCAAGAAATCTGAAGAATGTTGTTTGTCTGAGATCTTGTCAGGATTGTAATAGTATAAACATCCAATAAACAAAAACATAAATAAATGCACTATCCAGTAACACAAACCAGAACAACTCACTATTTAGGCTCAAAAGTGTCCAAGATCCCCTCATACAAAGTTGCAGGCCCAGTTTTAAAGAGCTCTTAAAAGATTGCTGAAGCAAATGACTACCAAATTCAATGTTCTAATGAGAGAGTTGGACATGAAACAGATTTCAAGACAAACAAAGAAGTGGTACTGATATGATTTTCTATTTAAAATCGAGGGATTTAAACATAGCACTCATGCTCCACTTTTATTCACATAAAGGAAAAATATACTATGCCAAGTGGTGAAAAGTGAATTTGTTGGCTTAATTTGGTTCTTCAGTCTGGCATTTTCGATAAGGCATAGTTTTCTTTTAGGTCTTTAAACCTTTTCGCCCTCATTGGTGAGAGCATAACTAGCACCAAAATTAATTTCAAGCATTCTTGAAAATTTTGACATGATATGAGGTTCATTTCTGCTCCTCTTCTCTATAAGAAAATGTTCTTGTCATATCCCTTAAAGGTGTCACCACAGTTCTGACATTTGGTTGTACATTAGACATTAGGTTTAATCACACTGACATTTCTCCATTATGTTTGGTAGGTAAGCATTGAAGGGAACTACTTCTCAGTTGGAGATTAGCTAAGGATTGTTCCATCCATTTGAAAAATGTAATTCATCCAAAAGATTAATCATGTGTACAGATCCTATTCTATAACTTTAGTTTTTTTTTTTTACATTTACCCACAGGTTTTTCCTAGGCTTTCAGCATAGATTCCAACACAACATTAATTACATATTTTTTCAGTGTAATATATGGAGTAGTACAGAGGACAATGAAATAGTTTATCAAGTCAGAGCTTAGTAATTCCTACATGCACATAAAAATTATCTTCTAATTTATTTTACAAACAATAAAATGGCTTCTCTGACAAAACAAAGTTGGAGCTCCTAAAATGATCTCTGATAGTTAAGACTGAATTTGAATGAGATATAGGATGAGAACTCACTTCAGTGACAATGAAGGTGAACAACTAGAGAGTCAAGTAAATCATTTCCAATCATCTTGCAAAACATGACCTAGGAAAATGTTGGGATTTTGGATAGGCCTTTTGCCAAAAGCCTCTTTGTATCTACAGGTCTATGCAACTTCTCAAAGGGAAGAGAGGAAAGTTCTATGTGTTCCTGAAAAAGGCATGAGAGATTTAATATGCAAAGGAACTATTTCTACTATGTGATGTAAAGGAATGGGAGAAAACAGCACCAAATTGCTACACTAAGCATAAAAATATTAGTTTCTGTTTATGATCTCTTGGGAGGAACACAGAGGTGGGTACATTTATGCTAGAAATTACAGAGGGGGGTGAGTGGGGGTTGGGGTGCACTGTGGGAGAAATGACTCATGTGAAGACCTCTTCAGCCCCAGAATGGGATGCGCAAGTACCATGTTTGTCCTGTAGTCACATGTGCCCTCCTGAACCACTTTATCAATGTCAAATGGATAACTGTTTTTGTTCTATCTGGTTACACTTTATTTCTCCCAGTCCCTGCTTCCTTTGTTTCCCCTTATGCTGGAAGTATTGTTTCTTAATGAACATAAGGAATTAAATAGTGGGTAAGAAAGTAAGTGCACGTACCCACCGTCCACCCTCACACGGCTTATTTTGCAATAGCTTTCTAACTGGTCTATCCCTCTGTAATCCATTCTTCTCACACTAGCCAGAGATATTATTAAAACATAACTCAGGTCACATCACCTTATTATTTATAACCCTCCAAGTATCCCCATTGCACTTAGAATAAAAACCTAGCTATCATGACCAGCAAAGCCCACTGCCATCTGGCTTTGTCTAATTGTCTCTGTCTCATTTCACCCCACTATAAACCTTCTGTCTGTTCCTTAAAGACATCAAACTCATTCCTACTTGAGGATCTTATGCCTCCTCTTCCTTCTGCTTGGTGCACATAGTAGCCCATATCCTCCATAAGATCTCAGTTTAAACATCACCTCCTCAGAGAAGTCTTCCCTTGCTAGCCCAGTAGAGACAGTAGCCTTTTCACGCCATGCTACTTTTGCCTTACTTACTTCTCATGTGTACTGTCCACTGGAACGTATGCTATGGGAGATGACCCTGAATCCGCAGAGCTTGGAACAATTCCTGACACATGGCAGGTGCTCCACAAATATTTGTCGAGTTAAATGCCCCTTATAACACTGCTTTATTTACAAAATAATCTGGGATTCCTTTAACTCGTAGATATTTGTAGAAAGACAGTTCAATTATTGTGCAAGCACAATTTCTTTTAAAGTTATGTAACACTGGAATTGCTTTTGTTCTTCCAGATTTGCTTTACTTTATCTGATGCATAATTTAATCTAATTCCTCACTGTGCCTGTTTATCTGACTTGAGTTGAACACTTTCGTGCATTGGGTAGTATATTTGCATGTCTACTTTGTATTTTGTCTGTTTACTTCATTTTTATGTCACCAGAACAAATGTGTGGGCACTTAATCATCTGTTTCCATTTTCATGCCGTACTGGTATAGGCTGTACTGTGGCTCACAAAATCCAAACACAAATTAAGGCATCTTCTGACTGGAAAATTTGACATAATATACTAAAATAATTCTTTGGTCAGAATTATTTATAGGACTATGGCTATTGTTTCACAAAACATAGTAAATGCTTCCACAGCTGTGGGTAAAAAGAAAATGATTAAAGGATTTCAAGAGATTTCCTTTTTTTTTTTTTTTTTGAGGGGCTTACTGGGGCTAGTAAATTTGTACTTTGTTCATTTTGTTTAAAAAAGTCATGGTCATCAGAGAGTTCTTCAGTGCCTTCAACAAAGAAAGCAAAAAACAAAAGAGCTGGGAAGAGTGTTTTTATATTTGTAGGGGTTTCAGGTACAATGGTTGGCACATTCAGAGAGAAATACAGCCAGTATTTTTTCTCATGAAATTTTTATAATTGAACACAGCGATCAAATGTGACTTCTACTTTACTTCGTGCTCAGATACAATATGAGAAAGACCAGTAAGTCATAGGAAAGCTCACTTGGATAAGTCTCAACATAAGAATTTGTACATATCTTTGAAGTTCTACAGAGCATAGAATTACTGGCATATAGTTAGTAACTAGAGCCAAAAGCATTGACAGAATCTTTCCAGTTCATTGCTAGGATAGCACAACTCCAAAAATTCTTCATTGTCATGATAACTAAAATCCACTGATCCTAAGAGCTCTCGCTGGCTGCTGCTCCTTCCCGTGCTGCCCTCCTCCTTCTCCTGCTTAAATTCCGGAGTTAATCACTATAATCCTTGCTTCCTATTCCCTCCCTCAACCACTCATCTTTTCTTGGCAAAATACCAGTCCTGGTGACATCCAGTTCTCTGCCTACTTGGAACCAGAACTCAGGCTGAAAGAAATACAACCAAATAGGCTAGTTACCAAGACAGGCTTCACATTTCTCTCAGCTTGACTAAACTTTAGTTTTGTAGCAAAACTAAACTTTGAGTTTGCAATTAAATTATTAGTCTGCCCCTTTGAGGTGCAAATCTTCTCCCAGCCTGCTGCCAGTTTTATAGCTCAGGGATGTCCTTTTCTAGGACCTAGGAGTCATTCCTTAGAAATGTAATCATGGGAGGAGAATATATGTCTATTCCCCCAGCTCTGTGGGAGGGCAGGAGCCTAACTTCCAAGAGGGACTATTAGCAAACAGAACACACATAAGCCAACAGCCTCCCTACTGGAGTGCTTTTCTACTAACTTACCCCAGCACTTAAAAATCCTGCCACCTTTGGTTCCAGCAGATCTGAGTTTGATCTCTCTCTGCTATTGCAAGTTTTGAATAAATTCTTCCTTACCTGTTCAACTTGGACTTGGAATTGCTACCATCAAGTGGGGCCGGAATGATGCATGGAAATCATACTGTTTTCCTAATCTATTCATTCTTCCATTTTTCTCATACCTTAAACCTCTGTCCTTAAACCTCTCATACATCTATCCTATCCTCAGTCTCAGTTGGTGACCTTGCTTTCTAGATCACCCAGAAAGTAAAAGATATCAGAAGAGGCTTTCCCCAGCCCCTGCCACCCAACCTACTTGCACATGTGCCCAGATTCTCTGCCTTGCCTGTCCCTCTTGGCACCCCATCCCCTGTGCTTACTTAAGATGCTGCTTGTGTAAATCTCCTCTCTATCTCATGCTTCAACATTTCTCATGCTTCATAGGTTCAGAGAAAAAGAATAGTGACATGTTCACATTCAGGATAAAATTTTGTATGTAAAATATACTCAATATGCTAATAGAAATATGTACCCAACTGCTAATTCCCATTGTAAATTTGCCAGTCTGAAGCTTCAGGGTGGCAATTACTACAATTTTGCTTTACACTGACTGAAATAACAGAGAGATACATCTCCCACCCTCCGCCACCACCAATTCTTGGAAGTCAAAGGGACATTATATCTTCCACATTGAAAAGTTTTCCTCCCTCTGTAGTTAAGTTGATTTGTACATTTTTAACTGTATAAATGTTGGATGTACTGAACTTTTTTTTATTTTAAGTCAAATATATAGCTCATCCCAAAGCTTAAAAATGCTTCAAAGGTCTCTGCAGTTTGTGCTTGTTATCGCACAGCTGTGATGGGCTGAGTCCCCTTGCAAAAAGTTCAAGCGTTAGAAACAATTACCTCTTCAAGGACGTCAGCAAGTTTACTGAGGATCTCTTCAGGAAGGCTCTGGAATGTTGGAACGCTGAAAAACAAAACAGAGACGGTGCTGACGGCATGACCAGTAACTTACTATCAGAAATAAAAAAGCAACAGATCTGAATGAAAATGCAAAAGCATTTTACTGAGACAAAGAATCTGCACATGAAGATCAAAGCAGGAACTTAAGCATGATCGGATGACTAACAGGGAAAAGGCATGTTGTACTGGAGAGAACTTGGAGATTAGACAGAATTGAATTCAAGTCCCACTTACAGTTACCTGTGTGACCTTGAACACCTCCATTAAAATGAGGAGAAAACCACTCTCCCTTTCAGCCTGCTGTCAGCAGATTCCTTTCCATTCTGTCTCTCCCTTCAGGTGCCCCCCAACACACACACACCTTCTATAGGTCAATTACTACCCATTCCTCAGGACAGGACTGATGATACATTCAGACTTGCAAGTATGTGTTCAGTGATGCTGAAACTTTTGACTCCTAGTCTCCTCTACCCCTTCCCAGCTAGGCCAGGTCCTCCTACTATGAGCTCTTTTATCTCTTACTATACTGTTATTAGATAAACAGGTATTTGTTACTGAGTATCTTCTTTACTAGAATCAAAACTCCACAGAAATAAGGCCTGCATCTGTTGTGTTCAACCCCTGTATTTTCAGTGATCTTCAAGTTACAAATCAACAGCATGTGTTGAAGAAAGTTATGGCAGAATGGAGTGTGAACGTTTCCTAGGACAGTTACAAGGATCACATCAGACGGGGTGAAGAGAGCCAGACTCAGGATAGACAATGAAAAATGTTAATTCTCTTCTTCTCATCCTCTTCTTTCACTTTCCCTGCTGACTGCCAAATGAAAACATTTAATTATGTTGAATGTACCAATCAACAAAACTTCTTTTATATGTCAAATAGTAATGATTAAAAAAAAAATCAACATATAATTCTTGAAACTTCCCTGGGAAAATCTAACAGGAATATGGAACTAAATTCTCATTTAATGAGATCTCAACACTTGATTAAAGAATTCTATTCACTATATATTCCCTCACTGTAAGTGCGTGCATATATACATTTGCATGTCTGATATATGACTTCCAGAATAATTCTGGTTAGATTAGAATGATACAGTGAAAGAAGCCATAACATACTGTTTGGATATAAGCATGAAAGTTTTGCTCTTAATTTGTCATTCTAATTCCTGAATTCCTAAGCATAAAGCCTATTGATAAAATCTCAAGGTTGTATGCAGAGGTGTTAACAATTCACCCAGGACCATCTGTTCTACCAGATTTATTGCTGTGGTCTTAGCCACGTGGGTTTTAATTTCCAGAAGGCACTTTATTTCAGCAGCTGGATGGCACACATCACAGAAAGAGACAGAGCAAGGTAGAGGAAGCTGTTTCCATGAGTTATGCTGGTTGAAAAATCTAGCCCTTCCTTGTTCTTTTAATGATATTTCAGTTTCTTCTGAAATGAAAAGAATAATTAGAATGCTTCTATCCCAGTGGATATTTGTGGAAAACACAAACTACAACTGCATTTCTCTTTTTATTATAATCGTTCTTATTAGACAGACCTCTTCCTTCTATGCTACTCCTGTCATTTGAGTCTGTGACATCTATGTTAAGGCACATTACCATATTTTTATTTTCATGAGAGTTATCTATGAGAAAAAGAAAATTAATATTTGCTTGACCACATAACATATTAAATGAAAAGAAAAATGTTAATTTTTAGGAGGGCTTTTTAACTAACTTATCTATTATAATTTTATTTATTTATTCCAGCTTTATGGAGTTCTAATTGGCAAATAAAATTGTAAGATATTTGAAGTGTACCTTGTGATGCATAATTATGGTGAAAGTATTCCTCTTGTCTAGTTAAGTTACACAACCATCACATCATATATTTTTTCTTTTCTCAGTGAGAACATTTAAGTTTTAAGCTCTTAGCACATTTCAATTATGAAATACAGTGTTATCAACTATAATCACCATGTTACACATTAGATCATCAGACCTTATACAATCTACAACTAAGTCTGTCCCCTTTACTAGCCTCTCCCTGTTTCTCCCATTCTTTGGTAACCACTTTTCTGTTCTCTTTTTTTGTAAGTTTGGCTTTTTACTTAGATACCACATGTAAATGACACCATGCAGTATTTGTCTTTCTCTGCCTTATTTCTCTTAGCATAATAGCCTCAATCAAGGTCCATCCATGTTGCAAATGTAAACTGTAGTATTTCCTTTGTTTGAAGGAATAATATTCCATTGGATAGTTATTATGATCTTTTACAATTTTGAATGCCTTAAAACATTTTCCAGCAATATTACCAATAAAAATTAAGGATGATTTTTAAGAAGAAACACTGAAAATTATCAGTAACAACTGCAGTACTTCTAGATTTAACAACATGGAAAATAATTAATAGAAAATTAAATGGCTTCACTTTCATAAATTATTCTGAAAACATATTTATAGCCATCTTTAAAATCCTAAGATTTCTATTTTTCCATTTAATTAATTTGCTGTCTAACAATTATTGGTCCACCTATAGCTTGAACATCAAGAACAAAACAATTGAAGATATTCATAGTTTGAAATTCTACTCATCAAATATGTTGGTTAAATTTTTCCAAACACATCAAAAGATAGTAATTGAGACTCCATTAATTTGGACAGTATGATAATTCAAGATGAAGTTGTCTATGATTTACAAAACAAGTAAAAATAATTATAAGGAAAAACATGCAAATGTTTAAATAGTAGAGAAGAATATTTTGATAAATGTAAAAAAAATTAAAACAGTTTACATGCTAGTTACAAGTAATTCTTATAAATATATTCAAACATTTTGTTGCCTAAGTACTTGCCATAAGCCTGAAGTTACAGAATGCACCAGAATATAATATAAACAGAGGTGATTTAATGTGCAGAGAGCTTTTCCATTGGTTTTTCTAATTGAATGAAACAAACTTGGAATTTGTAATGACACTAACAGAAGATGAGATTGGAATACTTTCTATTTGCCAGGACTAGGCTAAGGATTTTGTAGGTAATATAAATTTTAGTTTTACAACAATCTTACCAAATACCATTTTACACATGTGACAACTGGGATCTTGAGAGTTTGCTTATGATCACACCACTCAGCACTGGTGCAGGAAAGATGAAAATTCCCATCTGAATATGGAGCTGGTCACTTACTCACTGAGCTGCATATACACTTTATAGCCAAAGTACTAAAAAGTACCTCCCAGAACATTCAAAACCATGCTATGTTCCTTCAGATAATGGTTTAGAAATGAATCTATAATATTAACATTTTTTAAATTTTATAAGATAAAATTTTAAAAACAGATTTTAAAAATAATATTCTCATGCCAGTTACGATATCATTTTGAGCCCAATCATTCAAAGTTCAAAGAAAAGGAAATTGACTTTTTAAATGTAGACATGATAGAGTTATAAGAAAAGTTGTTTGGTACAGTTTTTCAACTTAGAAATAAAAAAATACATGAAGCATCTTAACAGAGTGAATTACTGTATCACAATGACTGGGAAAGCCCACATTGTAGCTGAGAGACCAATAAACCCTGTAGAGCTGACTGTGCTGAATGCCTTCTGGATGAAGTCAGTACAAGAAATCATTGCACTCGCTCTGTCCAAAGATACAGTACCCTGCTGAATTAAAGATTAAACTGCAAGCACAAAGATAACTTAAGCTTTGTCTACAGAATTATACTTGTGCTCTACAAATGGATTCATCTACAGACAACACTGGACTTGCTGTTTTGCTTGTATTTATTTGATATGAGACCCAGCTAATCACCAGGGTAATTTTTATATGAATGGCAACAAACATAAGTGGTTCTGAGCTATTCAGTGATGCAGTGATGGTACGAAAGCAATGGTGTCTCCTAAACACAAATTAAGGCAGTAACACCAATCTATAATAGTTGCGATTATACTCTTAATTACCACATACTCAAGGTGAAAAAATAAAATGTCAGCTTTATTTTTAAATGCTTTTGATGAAACATTAACTTATTAATTTTGTTTAATTTCAAGCCTTGAGTATGTATCTTTTTAAAATGGCAAGTACATGAGGGCGGAGCCAAGATGGCGGCGTGAGTAGAGCAGCGGAAATCTCCTCCCAAAACCACATATATTTATGAAAATATAACAAAGACAACTCTTCCTAGAATACAGACCAGAGGACACAGGACAACATCCAGACCACATCCACACCTGTGAGAACCCAGCGCCTCACGAAGGGGGTAAGATACAAGTCCCAGCCTGGCGGGACCTGAGCGCCTCACACCCCAACTCCCGGCAGGAGGAGAGGAGTCAGGGTGGGGACGGAGAGGGAGCACAGGACTGATGAACACCCAGCCCCAGCCATCCGCACCAGAGCGCAGACACAGTGCATGCGTGGGGTCCTGCATACTAAGGAAACAGGGCAGCAAGACCGGTGAGCAGGTCCCTGAGGCTAGCGCTGGAGAACAAAGAAAAGCGAGCGGCTTTTTAAAAAAAATTATTTATATAATATTTTGTTTTGTTTTGTTTTGTTTTGTTTTGGCGAGTGCTTTCTTGGAAGTCTTAAAGGGACAGGGCGGGACACTTAGTCCAGAGGCAGGGAATCTGGGGATCTCTGGGCACTCTAACCCCCTGGGCAGCAGGGAGCACGGAAGCCTCTCACGGAGATAAATAGACTCCCGGCTGCTCCCCCTCCAACGTGGCTCCACAATTTTGGAGCAGCAGCCCAAGCCAGGCCACACCCACAGCAACAGCAGAGATAAACTCCATAGAGGTGGGCAGGAATCAGAAGCCCTGTCTGTGCACAGCTGCCCAGCACAAGCCACTAGAGGTTATTGATCTTAAAGGAGAGGAAGGCCACAAACCAACAAGAAGTAAAGTTCTCCCAGCCGTCACTTGTGCCAGCTCTGCAAACTATCTCTATCACCATGAAAAGGCAAAATTACAGGCAGACAAAGATCACAGAGACAACACCAGAGAAGGAGACAGACCTAACCAGTCTTCCTGAAAAAGAATTCAAAATAAAAATCATGAACATGCTGACGGAGATGCAGAGAAAAATGCAAGAGCAATGGGATGAGATGCAGAGAAAAATGCAAGAGCAATGGGATGAAGTCCGGAGGGTGATCACAGATGCCAGGAAGGAGATTATGGAAGTGAAACAAACTCTGGAAGGATTTATAAGCAGAAAGGATAAGATGCAAGAGGCCATTGATGAAATAGAAATCAGAGAACAGGAACGCATAGAAGCTGACATAGAGAGAGATAAAAGGATCTCCAGGAATGAAACAATATTAACAGAAATGTGTGACCAATCCAAAAAGAACAATATCTGTATTATAGGAGTACCAGAAGAAGAAGAGAGAGAAAAAGGGGTAGAAAGTGTCTTTGAAGAAATAATTGCTGAAAACTTCCCCAAACTGGGGAGGAAATAATCGAACAGACCCACGGAAATACACAGAACTCCCAACAGAAAGGACCCAAGGAGAACAACACCAAGACACATAATAATTAAAATGGCAAAGATCAAGGACAAGGAAAGAGTTTTAAAAGCAGCTAGAGAGAAAAAGGTCACCTATAAAGGAAAACCCATCAGGCTATCATCAGACTTCTCAACAGAAACCTTACAGGCCAGAAGAGAATGGCATGGTATATTTAATGCAATGAAACAGAAGGGCCTTGAACCAAGGATACTGTATCCAGCACGATTATCATTTAAATATGATGGAGGGATTAAACTATTCCTAGACAAGCTAAAGCTGACGGAATTTGCCTCCCACAAACCACCTCTACAGGGCATTTTACAGGGACTGCTCTAGATGGGAGCACTCCTAAAAAGAGCTCAGAACAAAACACCCAACATATGAAGAATGGAGGAGGAGGAATAAGAAGGGAGAGAAGAAAAGAATCTCCAGACAGTGTATATAACAGCCCAATAAGTGAGCTAAGTTAGGCAGTAAGATAGTAAAGAGGCTAACCTTGAACCTTTGATAACCACGAATTTAAAGCCTGCAATGGCAATAAGTACATATCTTTCAATAGTCACACTAAATGTAAATGGACTTAATGCAAAAATCAAAAGACACAGAGTAATAGAATGGATAAAAAAGCAAGACCCATCTATATGCTGCTTACAAGAAACTCACCTCAAACCCAAAGACATGCACAGACTAAAAGCCAAGGGATGGAAAAACATATTTCTGGCAAACAACAGCGAGAAGAAAGCAGAGGTTGCAGTACTGATACCAGACAAAATAGACTTCAAAACAAAGAAAGTAATAAGAGATAAAGAAGGACACTACATAATGATAAAGGGCTCAGTCCAACAAGAGGATATAACCATTATAAATATATACGTACCCAACACAGGAGCACCAGCATATGTGAAATAAATACTAACAGAACTAAAGGGGGAAATAGACTGCAATGCATTCATTTTAGGAGACTTCAACACACCACTCACCCCAAAGGATAGATCCACTGGGCAGAAAATAAGTAAGGACATGGAGGCACTGGACAACACAGTAGAACAGATGGACCTAATAGACATCTATAGAACTCTACATCCAAAAGCAACAGGATATACATTCATCTCAAGTGCACATGGAACATTCTCCAGAATAGACCACATACTAGCCCACAAAAAGAGCCTCAGTACATTCCAAAATATTGAAATTCTTCCAACCAATTTTTCAGACCAACAAGGTATAAAACTAGAAATAAATTCTACAAAGAAAACAAAAAGGCTTACAAACACATGGAGGCTTAACAACATGCTCCTAAATAATCAATGGATCAATGAACAAATTAAAATAGAGATCAACAAATATATGGAAACAAATGACAACAACAACACAAAGCCCCAACTTCTGTGGGACGCAGCGAAAGCAGTCTTAAGAGGAAAGTATATAGCAATCCAGGCACACTTGAAGAAGGAAGAACAATCCCAAATGAATAGTCTAACATCACAATGATCGAAACTGGAAAAAGAAGAACAAATGAGGCCTAAATTCAGCAGAAGGAGGGACATAATAAAGATCAGAGAAGAAATAAACAAAATTGAGAAGAATGAAACAATAGAAAAAATTAATGAAACCAAGAGCTGGTTCTTTGAGAAAATAAACAAAATAGAAAAGCCTCTAGCCAAACTTATTAAGAGAAAAAAAGAATCAACACAAATCAACAGAATCAGAAATGAGAACGGAAAAATCACGACAGACTCCACAGAAATACAAAGAATTATTAAAGACTACTATGAAAACCTATATGCCAACAAGCTGGAAAACCTAGAAGAAATGGACAACTTACTAGAAAAATACAACCTTTCAAGACTGACCAAGGAAGAAACACAAAAGTTAAACAAACCAATTACGAGCAAAGAAATTGAAATGGTAGTCAAAAAACTACCCAAGAACAAAACCCCGGACTGGATGGATTTACCTCGGAATTTTATCAGACACCCAGAGAAGACATAATACTCATTCTCCTTAAAGTATTCCAAAAAATAGAAGAGGAGGGAATACTCCCAAACTCATTCTCTATGAAGCCAACATCACCCTAATACCAAAACCAGGCAAAGATCCCACCAAAAAAGAAAATTACAGACCAATATCCCTGATGAATGTAGATGCAAAAATACTCAATAAAATATTAGCCAACTAAATTAAAAAATATATCAAAAGGATCATACACCATGACCAAGTGGGATTCATCCCAGGGATGCAAGGATGGTACAACATTTGAAAATCCATCAACATCATCCACCACACCAACAAAAAGAAAGACAAAAACCGCATGATCATCTCCATAGATGCTGAAAAAGCATTCGACAAAATTCAACATCCATTCATGATAAAAACTCTCAGCAAAATGGGTATAGAGGGCAAGTACCTCAACATAATAAACGCCATATATGATAAACCCACAGCCAACATTACACTGAACAGTGAGAAGCTGAAAGCTTTTCCTCTGAGATCGGGAACAAGACAGGGATGCCCACTCTCCCCACTGTTATTTCACATACTACTGGAGGTCCTAGACAAGGCAATCAGACAAAACAAAGAAATACAAGGAATCCAGATTGGTAAAGAAGAAGTTAAACTGTCACTATTTGCAGATGATATGATACTGTACATAAAAAACCCTAAAGCCTCCACTCCAAAACTACTAGAACTGATATCGGAATACAGCAAAATTGCAGGATACAAAATTAACACACTGAAACCTGTGGCTTTCCTATATACTAACAATGAACTAATAGAAAGAGAAATCAGGAAAACAATTCCATTCACAATTGCATCAAAAAGAATAAAATACCTAGAAATAAACCTAACCAAAGAAGTGAAAGACCTATACCCTGAAAACTACAAGTCACTCTTAAGAGAAATTAAAGGGGACACTAACAAATGGAAGCTCATCCCATGCTCATGGCTAGGAAGAATTAATATCATCAAAATGGCCATCCTGCCCAAAGCAATATACAGATTTGAAGCAATCCCTATCAAATTACCAGCAACATTCTTCAACGAAATGGAACAAATAATTCAAAAATTCATATGGAAACACCAAAGACCCCGAATAGCCAAAGCAATCCTGAGAAAGAAGAATAAAGTAGGGGGGGATCTCACTCCCCAACTTCAAGCTCTACTACAAAGTCATAGTAATCAAGACAATTTGGTACTGGCACAAGAACAGAGCCACAGACCAGTAGAACAGATTAGAGACTCCAGATATTAACCCAAACATATATGGTCAATTAATATTTGATAAAGGAGCCATGGACATACAATGGCGAAATGACAGTCTCTTCAACAGATGGTGCAGGCAAAACTGGACAGCTACATGCAGGAGAATGAAACTGGACCATTGTCTAACCCCATATACAAAAGTAAATTCAAAATGGATCAAAGACCTTAATGTAAGTCATGAAACCATAAAACTCTTAGAAAAAAACATAGGCAAAAACCTCTTAGACATAAACATGAGTGACCTCTTCTTGAACATATCTCCTGGGCAAGGAAAACAACAGCAAAAATGAACAAGTGGGACTATATTAAGCTGAAAACCTTCTGTACATCAAAAGACACCATCAATAGAACAAAAAGGTACCCTACAGTATGGGAGAATATATTTGGAAATGATAAAGGCTTGACCTCCAAAATATATAAAGAGCTCACACACCTCAACAAACATAAAACAAATAATCCAATTAAAAAATGGGCAGAGGAACTGAACAGTTTTCCAAAAAAGAAATACAGATGGCCAACAGACACATGAAAAGATGCTCCACATCGCTTATTATGAGAGAAATGCAAATTAAAACCACAATGAGGTATCATCTCACACCAGTAAGGATGGCTACCATCCAAAAGACAAACAACAACAAATGTTGGCGAGGTTGCTGAGAAAGGGGAACCCTCCTACACTGCTGGTGGGAATGTAAATTAGTTCAACCATTGTGGAAAGCAGTATGGAGGTTCCTCAAAATGCTCAAAATAGACTTACCATTTGACCCAGGAATACCACTCCTAGGAATTTACCCTAAGAA
The DNA here is from genome assembly GCF_040802235.1 of Manis javanica. NCBI lineage: Eukaryota > Metazoa > Chordata > Mammalia > Pholidota > Manidae > Manis > Manis javanica. The sequence goes on from NC_133162.1 coordinate 63,140,564, forward strand.
TGCAGCACTCCAGTTTGACAAAGACAGATGCACCCCTATGTTTATCACTGCACTATTTACAATAGCCAAGAATTGGAAGCAACCTAAGTGTCCATCAGTAGATGAATGGATAATGAAGATGTGGTACATATACACAATGGAATATTACTCAGCCATAAGAAGAAAACAAATCCTACCATTTGCAACAACATGGATGGAGCTAGAGGGTATTATGCTCTGTGAAATAAGTCAAGCAGAGAAAGAGAAATACCAAATGATTTCACTCATCTGTGGAGTATAAATACAAAGGAAAAACTGAAGGAATAAAACAGCAGCAGAATCACAGAACTCAAGAATGGACTAACAGGTACCAAAGGGATAGGGACTGGGGTGGATGGGTGGGTGGGGAGGATGGGTGGGTAGTGAGGATGGGTGGGTAGTGAGGATGGGTGGGTAGTGAGGGATAAATGGGCGGAATAAGAAGGGGGGTATTATGATTAGCATGCATAATGGTGGGGCTGGGAGAAAGAGGAGGCTGTACAACACAGAGAAGTAGTTATTCTACAACATTTTGCTATGCTGATGGACAGTGACTGTAAAGGGGTTTGTGGGGGGACCTGGTATAGGGGAGAGCCTAGTAAACATAATATTCTTCATGTAATTGTAGATTAATGATAACAAAAAGAAAAAAGGAAATAAAAGGGGGATTACTCCCTGATAGGATAAAACTAACTGTAAATCAACGATTAAAGCATGCTTTAAGTATCCTTAATTTTGATCATTTAAAGGGTGTCAGATGATCAGCTATGGAAGTACATTTTTCTGATAATATTCCTTTCTCTTAAAAAAAAAAAAGCAGTTCCTGTGTGGTGATCTCCAATAAGTTCTTCACAATGATATAAAGGGCGTATCAAGGTGTGGGCAAAGGGTTTGTTTGTGTTTATACAGAGGATTAAAGCCTAATTTGGCTAACCAGAAAACGAATTAAGATGCAATATGAAGAAGAACTTCCAACATCAATATTCTCTGGAAGAGTCATCCCAGAAGATGAACATCAAAAAACTTCAACAAAGATCCTGGCGCTGCTGCAGTTGTAGCTGCATTCATCCCACCTGTTCCTGGACTTGCCATTGGAATGAAGAAGGAGATATCTAAGCTGGCCTGTGCATACAGTAAAACAACAAATTTGACTGGATCTATTCTTTTGGAACTCAACCAAGAATTAGGAGAAGTGCAAGTTGCAGCGCTCCAAAATCTTGCGACTACTGTTAAAAGAACATATGGGATGTGAACAGTTCCCAGGAATGTGTTATTTTAATTTGTCTGATTTTTCTCAAACTATTCAAATTCAGTTAGACAATATCCATTATATCATTGATAAGTTTTCACAAACGCCTAGGGTGCCTAACTGTTTTTTTTGGTTTCACTGGAGATGGCTGGTAATTGTAGGTCTGCTTCAGTTATGTAGCTGTATTCCTATTATGTTAATGTGTGTACGCAATTTAATTAGTAGTTTAAAACCTGTACATGCTTATGTTACTCTACAAGAAGATATGTCAAAGAAATAATCAATCTTCCCATGTTTTCTTCCGTCTGCTACTTCTATAGCCTCTCTTCTTCCTTTCTAATTACAACCCTTAAGTAGAATTCGTGCCTCATAACGAAATTACTGAGTATCATAATTCTTCCAAGTGGTAAAGATACCTCAAGACAAATGCTGGGCATAAAAGCCACAGGGCATAAATCTGCAAAGAAGTAAAAAGCTAACCTTTTCAAACAATATGGCCTCTCACTTACCAACTTTACATTTCCCTGTATGGCCCCAGAAGAATGACTGGTTACCCAGAGACGGGTAAGATTCCTCAAGGGAGGAACAACCTAAAACAGGCACAGTCGCAGAGGGGGCCATCAGGTGAGAAATTGGGGATCAACAGAGGTGAGGCTTAGAACTCCAACCCCCTGTTTTGAGAGAAATCTTCTGCATCCGTGGCTGTTTTGTTGCTCTTGTCTAGCTTGGATTAATACTTAGTCTATAGGCACACACCTGGTCATCTATATTTGCTCTCTTACAACACTAAACTATGTTTTCTACTTTTATCTTGCATCTACCTACCACTTCAGCATTTTATTAAAAATAATAATAAGAAGAAGAAGAAGAATAAGGGAGAAATGTGAGATTCACATATAAATCAAGTATAAAAATCAAACGAATATTCATATTTGACCTGATTGTTTATAGTTCATAATGCGTGATCAAAACCGAAAGTTTCTGTGATATGACTGCCCTTGCACTGTTCACCATGTAACAACTTATTCACTATGTAAGAACTTGTTCACCATGTAAGAACTTGTTCGTTATGTTTCAGAAGATTGGAGACTGTTGAGAACTAGGCTTGGGGTTGATTAATGATTGTGCATTGAGTCCCCTATACAGAATTTTGTTGTTAACAACCATTTTATCAATAAATATGAGAGATGCCCTCTCAAAAATAAAAAAAGAAAAGAAAAGAAATTAAAGAAATAAATAAAAAATAAAATAAAATAAAATGGCAAGTACATGTGAATGGGTGTGGGAAATGGCAAGTACCCATAGACCACTGCACGCATACAGTTACTTCTTTTAAGGAAAATCACTTGTGTAATTGCTGGAGATGTAAGCTGAATTAACCGCTCTTTTCATGGAACATCGTTTCTGCTTGGCAGTGACCAACAAACCACAGTTATTCAGACTTGGATACCTGGCAGATTGTTTTTAAAAAAAGGACAAAGTGAGCCTGCCACTTCAAGGGAGACAACAGATGGTATTTGTTGTCAATAGTAAAATTTGAACTTTCAAATGAAAATTAAAGCTTCAGAACCCTTTTACCTGACACTGTGCATTTAACAGCTTTCCAACACTTGACGACTTTTCAGATGAGATCATTGATGTTATGTTGATATTAACAAATGTGATTTTTTTTGATACTGGAATTCTGCATAACTCAGCAAACCGGTATTTTCCAGGTGGTCAATGTGTGATGTAATAAAATCATGCACGAGGAAAGATCTACTCAAAGTACAAGATGAATCAATGGATTTTAATGTACTAAAGTATGAAAAATTCATTGATACGGTTTCAGATTCCATATTGCAATTAACCTTTAATAAACTACTATTTGTTAGTTTTTGCTATAGTTCAAATAAGAATGCCCACAATGGTCAGAAAAGGCCACCAGCATACTCCTTCCTTTTCCTACTATATATCTCTGTAAGAATGATTTTATTCCATATGCTTCTACCAAAACAACAGAAAATCAACACATTGAACTCAGAAGCATGTATGAGAATCAATCTGTCTTCTACTAAGCTAGATATCAACTGATTTGCAGAACAGAAACTCAAACTTCTCTTTTCACTGTTTTAGAAAATATAGTTATTTTTATTAAAAATAGACTCTTTGTGTTAAGATGTATTATGCTTAATTTTATATTTTTAAATGAATTAGTAAATAAATATTTTTAAATATGCTCATTTTCAACTTCTAACAGAGTTAATATCAATAGGTATAACCTACATAAGTCAGAGAACCACTGACTTACACTGATTAAGTGATAGATTAATGAAAAGTATGTAAAGCATAGAATACTTATAAGCTATTAGAAGAAAAAGATAATAAAGATTATAAACCATCAGATAAGTGTGTTTTTATTAAAGTCCCTTATAATTCTAAATAAAGAGGCTTTGCAGAAAATATTAGAAGGTTAACAGATATGTGTTAGATGGAACAACAATCTTTTTTCTTCTTCTATTTTCAAATTTTCTATTTTGTAATACCTAAAAATTTGAAAGGCACAATAATGGTTACAACTAGATAAAACATGTCCCAGTGGATCCATTTAAAAGAAAGCATTTCTTATTGAGAACTTAATGCCATTCTGATTATTGATTCTTTGTATAAACCTGCTTTATTTTTATTTCATATTGGAAATTTGGAAGACTTTTCTCCAAACTTTTCCTCCAAAGAGTAACTGCCATGCTGACTTCCAACACCGTGGCCTTTTTTGCAAATAATATATAAGTGGAATCATGCAGATGTACTTCTCTAGCATCTGGCATTTTTACTCAACATCATGTTTGTGAGATCCATCACCACACAGCAGTAATTATTCAGTCTCATTGCCATATGTAATTCTATTGTACAAATAAACAATTTTTATAAATGTTAAAAAAAAAGAAAGAAAGCATTTCTTTACTATTGATGTAACATTGTGGTTTAATTTGCTTATTTATTCCATAAAACTTACTGAATGCCTACTATGCACCATAAATTGTTGCAGGTGTTTGGAATATATCAACAAACAAAACCAGATTCTTGCTAATTATCAGGGAAATAGAAAATAAATTGACATAATAAATAACATATATTATACCTAGTACATGCATACAAACACAAAATACATCATATACTATGTTAAGTAAGAGCTATAGAAATTTACATTATAAGAAGCCAAATAGGGTAACAGGGATTATAATGGGAGAAGGGTAGGTTAGAGGATTAAACAGGATGGGTGTGTCCACTTTGAAAATATGAGATTTTGTATAGCCAATGATTCTGTAACATCTTCCTGTGTTGGCAGGTAGTAACTGCACTAGCTGGGGTAAGGATTTAATAATATGGATAACTATTGAGCCACTGTGTTGTGTACTTGATACCAATATAAAATTGTTTATCAGCTAAATTCAGTTTTCAAAAAGAAATCTGAGAGAGATGAGGGAGACATTTAACTGGAGATCTAAGAAAGAGTATCTGCACAGAAGGAAAGGAGGGCAAAGTGTTGGTAGATTCAGAGGCAGCAAGGTGGTCAGAGTGGCAGGAGCTCAGAGAGCTGGAGGAAGAGTAACCCTCAGTAGGTAAGGGAAGAGGCGCAGACGCCACAGGGCTGGGAGACCATTATAAGGACGTGCTTTGAGTCTGAAATGTAGAGGCACTGTAGTTTTGAGCCCAGGTATGACATAACTGGGCTTACATTTGGAAGAGATCCCTCTACCAGTTCTATGGAGAATAAACTGCAAGGTGGCAAGAGTAGAAGCCAGAAGACTAAAGAAAATCTAAATCTAGTGCATGAGAGATGATAGAAGTTTGGAAAGAGTGGAAGCAATGGAGAAGGTGAAAAACATTTGAGCTCTGTTATATTTTGAAAGTGGGAGCAACAAGATTCCTCTACAGATTGCATCTGAGATGAGAAAGAAAGGGGAGAAAAGGATGGCTCTTTGCAGTAAGGAATCTATAAAAACTGTTTAAATTTTTTTCATATTGAATAAACAAGGTTTTTTAGCCTACTTAGTAGCAAAGGGTTTGATCTTATTAGAAGGTTTTAGTTTTTAAATATAGCAAAAGTATCCGATGAACCCCATATTTATAAGACAAGGTATCTCAAACAAACATATGTCTGAGAATAGTTCAACATTATCCTCTATCTAGAGCAGAGCATACAGAGTTATATTAGTTATACTGGGTAGCATTTATTTATTCTGTCCTAAGAAATCAGCTCCATATCAAGTTTAATGCCAAGAATATTGACAGCTATTATTTATTTCTGTGCCAGTGGTGTCCTACAACTCATAACAATTGAATAAAAGCAGAAATCTCTGACTTACCAAAGAAACCAGTTTCTGGATTGAATGAGAAGCAACTGAAGGATTAAGTATGGGTCCTTTGTGATCTTATAGCCAGCTGATCTTCCCCTTAGTGAGCTCATCAAAAGGATGTTTGCCCTTGATATGCTTTCCTCCCTTAATTGGGTCACTTGGAACTGGTCCTGTTTCAGCCTGTTATGCAAAGGCCCTATAACTGGTCTTCCTTCCTTGAGTTTCTTGTCCCCTGCCCCAATATACTATAAACATCACTGCCAGATTTCTTTTCTATCAGTGACATTTAGCCCTTATCACACAATCAGTTGAACAGCTGCCTATTATCTCACTACATTAGAAGAATTAGAAGATTATTTTTTGCATGTAAAAATAATTTAGATAAAGCAAGCTATTATAGAGACATGAGGTATAATTTTATTATCTGTGTAATAAAATTTGAACTCCTTATCCCAGACCACTATATAGTGATTAAGAATATGGGCTTTAGAAAGAAAGAGAAGTAAGTGGAATTGGATCTGCATGCATTATTAGCTATGCTTTTGGCAAGTATTTAACCTCTCTAGGTCTCAACCTCCTTACCTTAAAAAGAAGAAGAAGAAGAAGAAGAGGGGCATATTACCATCCATTATATAGGGTGGTGGTGAAAATAGGTGAAATCATAGATTTAAGGCATTTAAAAAGTGCCTGGAGCACAGTAAATATTCAATTAACATTAGCAGCTACCACAATTATATGTATTCTTTTCCTTAGCGTTATTAGTGTTCATGACCTCCAATAACCAAAATAAACTTCAAAGTATGTCAGAAATAAACCTCAGGGTAGATTCAAGAGTGCTGGAAATATCCATTTTATCATTTTTTAAAATCAAATTAAATTTGATTTAGAGTATGACCCCTTCTTTTTCAGCTAGCTAGGCCATCACATTCATTATTTAGCTCTTCCCCAAGATCATACCGTAACAGGAGTCATGCCATGACCAGACAGTGAAGCACCAAGTCTCAGATCTCCTTGCTATCAACGTCCCTGAAGTCCCCCAAAGTCCAATGGCTCTCTGTTCTTGTGCCCACAGAGAAGGGAGGAAACCTTTGATGGAGCTGGGAACCCAGTCACCCTCTTTAGGCAAGTCCATGCAGAGAAACCCAGTCTCTAGAGAAATAGCTCCAACATCCTCCTCTTTCTCCTTTTGGCTCTAGACACCCTTTGAAATTTCTTTAAATGAATTTAGACTTTAAAAATAGTTAGAAAGTATCTTATCTTCAAATACTGAACAAAAACTCTGGGGTCAAGAAATTCACATTTATTACAGTATTATTTACAATAGCTGAGATATGGAAACAATCTAAGTGCTCCACAATGGATGAATGGATAAAGAAGGTATGATGTACACACACACAATGGAATATTATTCGGCCAAGAAAAAGGAGACTATCCTGCCATTTGTGACAACCATGGATAGACTTTAAAAACACATTTGAACACATTTTAGAAGTCAGACAGAGAATGACAATTACCAAATGATATTACTCATGTGTGAATCTAAAAAAGCCAAACTCATAAGAACAGAGTAAAACTGTGGCTACCAGGGGATGGGTTGTCAGGGATAAGACAGATGTTAAGGGTGCTGATTTAGAACAGGTAGTAAATAAGCCATAGAGATTTAATGGACAGTATAATGAATATAGACAATAATATTGTGCTATAATCAAACCTTGCTAAGAGTCTAGAACTTAATTATTCCAGCCACTAGAGAATAATTATATAATGTGAAAAATGTGGTAATTATTGCTACAATGGCAATCATATTACAATATATAAATGTATCAAGTTAACATGTTGTACACCTTTAATTCATAAAATGTTGTACATTAAATATTTTCAATTAAAAAAAATGTAAAGAGCCTGCCAATGTATCTAGAGAAGAATGTAATACAGGGAAAAGTACATCAATAATTTATATTTGAGTAATCTGCACTTCATATCCCTCCCTAATAGTTGCAGGATGCTGACTCCCTTTGCAACCATCCACCACAATCACCCACTCTCCACACAGACACAGCTGCCTCTTGGTCAACACTCACACACAGGGGTGGGCAAAAGGCCAGAGAGAGAGGAAGGACCCAGGAGGAGGCCCGTGCAGATGCTGGAAATGAGCTCAGGGCCATTTGGGCAGGAAATTCCAGGGTCCTGATCTTGGCACATGATCTACGAGGGGTCTGGAGAGGGCACACCCAGAGGGTGGAAACCTTCTCAATTAAAGGGTTCAGACAGAGGCAGGTGACTCAGACTGGTATGAGAGTCCTCTTCCCTGGGTCTGAGTGCTATAGCCAAACACAGTTTCCCCACAGATGCCGTAAGTCACATGACTTTCCTCATGTAAGCTCTTCATGTACATTCTCCCTCATCTCTTCATTCATTCAATATGTCTCAATTTGAATGATTAATTTAATGATGGCAGAATGATTAAAAAGAGAAAGTTTAGGAAACCATTATCCCTGCAATTCTGATTTAGACAAGATTTAGGTTCTTATCAATTAGATAGCTTTCCTACCACTCTAACTCTAGGGTGCACATATGAGAAAAAGAGGCAAATTACTTCAGTTCAGTGAATCTCAGTGTTTTATATCTAATACAGAAATAATACTTCTGGTCCAAGCAATCTCAAACAAATGCATAAAATAATGTGAAACTATACTTGAAATTGCTTTAATTTCAAACTAAAGCACTACACAAATATTAGTGATCAGGCTGTTTATAAACACAACAAAAATTCTAAAAATATTATCTTCAAAACTATCATCTAAAATCATATTGTATGTAACTATAAGTTTTCAAACTTGATTTAGTGTGATTCAATTCTTCAGATGCTGAGACCAGATCCTTGGTCAAATGCTTCAGCTAGTTATTCCCAAACCTTAAAGTCATTAGAAAGTCAGATTCAAGAAGTCTCAACATAAGCTCTACCCTCCTAAATTTTTAAATATACATTGTTCTATGACTATAGTCACAATATTGTACAGCAGATCTATAGATCTTACTCTTCTTGCTTAACTGAAATTTTGTATCTGCTGTTCAGTAACTTTCAATTTCTTCCTGAACCCAAAACTTTGCATCCACCATCCACTCTTTGATTCTATGAATATGACTATTTTAGGTAACTCACATAAGTGAGATCATGCAACATTTGTCTTTCTGTAATTGGCTAGTTTCACTTAGCATAACATCCTCAGGTTCATCTATGTTACTGCATCTTTCAGGATTTCCTTCTTTTTTAAGGCTGAATAGTATCCCATTTTGTGTGTTTCTATAGGTATGTGTATACATATATCAGAGTTTCTTTATCCATTCACCTATCAATAGATATTTAGGTTATTTTCATGCCATGGCTGTTGTGAATAGTTCTGCAATTGACATGGAAGTGCTAACATCTCTTTGAGATCCTGTTTTCAATTATTTTGGGTATATATCTAGAAAGGAGATTTCTGGATCACATGGTAGTTCTATTTTTAATGTTTTCAGGAATCTCTGGATTGTTTTCCATAGCAGTGTGCCATTTTGCATCCCTTCCAACAGTGTACAAGGGCTCCAATTTCTCCACATCCTTGCCAGTACTTGTTTTCTTTCTTTCTTCCTTCTTTTAAATTTTTTTTATAATAGCCATTTTGTGAGGTAATATCTCATTGTGGTGTTGATTTATCAGTCTTTGAATTCCCACATGTTTGTGTCAACTTCTGTAAGACTCAGCTCAGGGACAGCCTCTTCTGGGAAATGGTCCCTGCCAACATTTCCTCTATATCTAAGTAGACATCCTGCCTGAAAAGTGCCTACACTTGTATTGTAACAATGTGTTGTCATGTTTGTCTCCTTTCACCAATATATATAATTTCATTGAAATCCCTACCATTTAGTAACTAATAGTAGGACACTTAGAATCAGGGAAAAATGATAGCTTTGAATCCCACACCTACGCCTCCTAGGTATGTAATATGGGCAAGTTATTTAAAGCCACTAAGCTTCACCTTCTTTATTTAGAAAAATGGAACAAAACCTAGCTCATAAAGCAGCTGTATTAGTAACTATACAACACTTGGCAAAGAAGTCGCCATAGAGTAAGTACTCAATTAAAGGGATATATAATTTTCCTTGCATACTACACTTAACCGAGAGTGTCATCCAGTGGGTAATTGAAAGCATGCAAATTGAAGGAATATGTGCAACTAAGCCAAATGCAACAAAGTAATGGTGGTTTTGATTCCAGGACACTTCATGAAGTTGTGCACTTTGCACATTATACCAAGGCACCTGCATAAGGATGAATGCAGACTGAATCTCATCCTACCCATTTCATCCTGGCAGGGGCTACATCAGCCCCAAGCGAGGGGCATTTCTTATGTTTCAAAACAGGTACTTATTTACCACAACCCTGGTCTGTGCAAAGGATCTTCTGCTTGCTCTTTTTCAGGAACCACAGGAATATTTCCTTGAGGCTATTTACTCAAGAAGAATTCAGAAAAGAAAAATTATTTACTGACTTAGAGAGTCTTCTTTAAAAATTGTTAAAATAGCTTTTTTAATTTTTTAACTCACAAAAGGGTTCTTTCAAAATCAGAAGTAAGGTTACTCTGGTGCTCTCATCCAAATGACCATTAGAAAGAGAGGCACTGATGACAACATACTTTATTAAATTACCTCTGAAATGCTCAATAGCATCTCGCACTGCCTTATTCAGAAGATTGCACTGTACCTGATCTTTGCTCTGGAAGTCTTTCAACTTCCAATCTATGCCTGAGCAAAAATAAAATCTAATGGGTTTTTATGACATTAAACAAATGCTATCTGATTGTTAAAACTAAAAAAGGAACATATGACATTTTAAGTATCCAATGCTATATTAATGATAATCAGCATAAAAGATTCTGCCCTGATTTTTTTGCCCTATCTTTTGAACTTCGGATGGTGCGACTCCCTGCTCCCAAAAGCTAAGACTTCTCTACAGCAGGGTTTCTCCAAAAGGTGCCCTTGGCATGTGCACAGGATCCATCTTCGTTGTGTAGGGATATCATGCACTGAAGAATATGTGGCACCTCTCATTCCTACCTCCAAAATGTCAGTAGTATTTCTGGTCATCGTGAGAAGCAAATATCCTCTAGGGATGATAGTGCCCCAAATTTACAACTATTACTCAATAACATTAGGATTTCCCCAATTCACCAAGTGAGTTGGCTACTTATTCTGCCTGAAACTTCAAAACCCTTGGCAATTTGCTCAAGCATCCACCTCCCAGGGCCTTACTACCTATTTTTGTAAATCAAATTGTAGTGGAAATAAATCATGCTCACTGGTTAAGTATTGTCTGTAGCTACTTTCATGATGCAATCACAGAGATAGGTAGTGCAACAGAGACTATATGGCCCACAAGCCTAAAATATTTACTATTTGGCCCATTTTTGCCAACCTCTGCCCTAGCCTATTAGCATCCTGAGATCAAGTACAGTGTCCAGCTTTTTCAGCTTAATGCCTGGCAAATGATAGATGCTCAAAGTTTGTGGAATGAAAAAATGTTTTGCCTTTCAAAATAAATTCAAGAACATCTAACCTTGAGATAACTATTTCAATAAAATGTGAGGAATGGAAATATTCAACTGAGGTCAAAGATCTTATTCAATGTTCAAATTGGGACTTTCTTATGTCAGTTTGGAAATAAAAATTCAAAGAAAGTTAACCTGAATAAATGAAGACCCTCATGTATTAGTATATAGTCTAAAGACAGAACAGAATTCAAAGGTCATTCTGCAGAGCATCTTTTATATATTATTTCTTGATAGGAATTCTTCTCCAATATCATTTTAAGTCTTTCAAACATGAAATGTCTGCTTTTTAACTTGGGAAATAATTTCTGAATATAATTACTTAATAAGTACCTTTTACTTATTAAGTATGTATTTGATTAAGTATTATGTATTACTTATTAAGTATTTACTTATTAAGTACTTAGAATGTAAGCAAAATTGTCTTTGTTTTATTTTATCATATTAACCCCAAATCCATTCTTTACCAATAGATGTTCTTTTTTGATTTGATGGTAACAATTTTAGGAAAAAACATAAGAATGCAGGAATAAATTCTATCCTAAAAAAAACTGTAGCTATTTATTAGAAACCTTGATATAGCGGTTTTGCTAATAAGATTCAAAAAACAGTGAAAGAATGAAATCTCTAACTTTTAAGATATTTGCCTTAATTTTAAAGTTTTTCTAGAATTAGATGGTAGGTCTGGATTAAATGATGTAACCCATGTTAAATCCCTTTTAGCATAAGATGTATCATAAGAATGCACACTAATAACTATTATTAGTAATTATCATCACTTATATTTTGAGAGACATCATATACATCAAAGGGGTGGGTTTGACGCCAGTCATCCCATGGTCTGAAGAAATATTCTGCCACCTGGTGTTCTGCCTTCCTCAGGGCCTCGAGCATCCAGGTCTAGCAATGTCTCAGCACTAGCTCAAAGACACTTAATTATGAGTCATGCATTACACAAAGGAATCAAACACAGGAAACAGTAATATGAATTTACCAAGATAACACTATGGTGTACAAAAGATAAAAATATCTGGCAATGGTGGTCTGTAAGAGAAAGGGAAAAATCTTATCAAAAGACAATGCTTTACTTTTGCAAATTAAACTCAAGTAGGGATTCTAAATCCTGTGGAATTTCAGCCAACCCACTGAGAAATAGATTACCTTAAAAATGGTGGTAATAAAATAACTTTACTTATTGAATGCTTGATGTCAAGGGCTTTTCTTAGTTACTTTAACAAAAATTAAACTATCACTAACATCTAGTCAGCACATACTATGATCCAGGCACCCAGCAGCTAAGTGCTTTACAAGCCTTATTTATATTTAATCCTTAGAAAAGTCTACCTTCTACCAAAAAGGATTTAAAACAATTTATACAATGATGTATGTTCCTTCCATATCATTTATATTAGTTTTTAGGTAACCTTAATAACACAGCTAAGTCCAAAATAGATTCATTCTTCCTCAATTTATTATTTGGTTAATTGAACAAATACCATATAGGAGATTTTTGCAGTCAGGAAATTGACTATAAAATCTGACAAACTAATTCATCCTACAGTATCTCTAAGTAATGATGGATTAGTATAGTATCTTTTCAGGTTCACATTTTGATTTCTGAGAACAAATGTTATAATCCAAAGGAGTGACTTGGACAGGATATGTAGGAATTATGACAGATTAATATGAAAGGTGAGAATAGGTGTTGAGTGAAGGGCCCTATGAATCTGTCAGCATCAGAAGAGAAAAAATCAGCTCACTGTCATTTACTTTATAATAGCAATTAAAGTTCCATTATATTTTATCATCTTTCAGTATTTAATAATTTTAGCTTAGTCTTCACATATTTTTATAATCATTAAAATTTAAATTTTGTTATTTTAACTATAGTCATAAACATAAGAGGCCTGAAAGATGGCATTAAATGTCAAATCAGGCTTAATGGTGTCTTTTAAGATCTGACCATATATCTACATTATCAGCAGTTTTTTAAATTAGTGCTTACTCTACATGCTAACTATATTATTATGATTTAAGTCCAGCCATGTTGCTTAGTAACTTTGTGACTTTAAATAAGTTAATTAATCTCTGAGTCTGTTTTCTCAGTGAAATGGAGACAATAGAATTTTACATGAATGAACTTATCCTATTGTTCAATAATTCATTAGGTTCTCTCATTATCAACATTATGTACATGAGAAGATGAGACCTAAGACCTCTTGCAAATTACCACACTTTCCTGGGTCTAAGTGGCAGGACCTGATTCAAACCCAGAGCTGGAGCTCCAGTGAGAAATATTAACCACCAAGTGCCTGGGGTTCATTTGCTAAAATCTCAAGATTGTTCAACTAGAAGACCTTAGAAAGTTAAATGTAAGCATGACAATATCACCCCCTGCATTACATGTTTCCTGTGCTCTAGGGTGAGGCCAGCATGGAGAAAGCCAGTGGCCCTTTTAAAAAGTGACACTATTCCTACAATCAGCCTATTAAAGTTCCCAGGGATGGAGACATTAGGCTCAAGATGGCAAGAGGCATCAAAGTTGGGGCAGAAGCACACTAACACTTTTGGTTGACATGGAGGAATATAGCTTTGCTGGAAGACAAGATGCACTTTGTCTACAGTGGAGGCTGGATTGCCAGTAATTTGGTTAAATGTATCTAACCTTGTTGTCAGCAGCTGCCAACAGCTTTGATTTTTATGACACAACCACATGGTGCTCTGGAAAAAGCATGCCAGTGGTAGCAAACGCCCCCCTCACTTCTCACTGTGATTTCAACCTTAGCTTGCATCTTTAATGACTGAAGTATAATCCAATGTTAGCATGTTGACATGAGACCCCACGCTATTTCATAAAAAAGTATTAGGAATTCACTGCCCCTAAAAACTCTGCTTTAAAAATAAAAAACCTAGGGAAAAGAAAATGTTCATGTGTAAGTTCTAATACTCCTACTTGTTGGATTCTTAAAAATGGTTTAATTGCTAAAACTTGATGTTTTAAAAAGATTGCAGCTTTTAGTGGCAATCTTGATAATGTATAACACTTATAAATATGCTGTCGAAGAGTAAATATGTGGTTCTGTCTTCCCTTGTGAAGAACAGTGGATTTAAAATATACATTAAGAAATCTTACCCAGGGAATTAACTACACATGTGATGACACAGATTTGATGGTACAACGCTAGGTTTTGAGAATTCAGAAGAAAAAACAGACTCATTTCATGTCATCTAGTTTGGAGAGATTATGGAGATAAATAATAGACAATTAACTGTGATTAAATCTTACTAAATAACTAATCATATGGTTTGGGAGCAAGAAAATAAAAATGTACCCAAACAGATTCAGGTTGAAAGAAGATGTCAGGAAAGGATTGGAAATATCTAAGACAATGAAAAAGGTGGGATAACAGTTGGGCTTTACAATAGGCTATGAGTATTCTAGGAACTGGGAACAGGGTATATAAAGGCAGGGGTGTGAAACAGCACATTAAATGTGGGAAATACAAGTAATCTAACATGTCTGGAGTGAGAGATTCAACAAAGGAGAAATTAAGGGAAACTCAGGAGGTGAGGAGGGGTCGGGTCATGAAGGGCCGTAACAGGAACTGGATTGGAGCCAGAGAATTCAGAATGGAACATATATCCTGAAAATCCATGTAACTTGCTTGCAAAATGTTTACAGATAATTTATGAAAAAGCAAGTCCATTGTATTTTTCAGGAATCTCTACCTAACTTTTGTAAGAAAATACACTGTAAGACAATTTTATCTTGTATTTCTAAAATAATCAACCACCAAAGAGCTGAGTAGCCAAGTCACACCCCCTCACTTCCCTTTTCTTATTACTAATAACAATAATTATCTTATGAGTTATAATGTGCCTGGCACTAGTCTTTATTCTCTACATGCATTAACTCATTCTAAGGGCTTTACATATATCAACATCACAACTGTGCAAATTCAATTACTGAACCATACATATAAAATAATGATTACTATTATCATCCCCACTTTACAGATGAGAAGGGTAAGTCATGGGGATGATAAAAGAAAAACTGGCCAAGGCTACATGGCTTTTCAGAAATGAAGATAAAAGAAAGCAAAAGAGTTAAATAAGACATCCTCAAGAGATTAGTCCTTATAACACAAGAAGTAGTGTCAAATGCACAGTAGACACTCAAATATTAAATAAATGAATGAATCAGCCTATGACCAATTACAGATAGTTCCAAACTCTTTGCCACTTCTCCCATCAAGAGGGAGAGGCTAATCTCCCTATTCTTAAATCTGGGCAAACCTGGTGACATGCTTGGACCATAGGGTGGGGTCAAGATGCCAGTTCTGGACCTATGCCTTTAGCTTCCATTTGGGGCTCTTGAAATCCAGCAACCATGCTGTAAAGCAGTTCAGCCTAGACTACTGCATAATGATAAGCACTCTGGTATCTTCGATGTTCCAGCTTTATCCATGTGGAACAGAGTATTTGCTCAGAGTCTACTCAATGCAGAGAAACATGAGAAACAGTATATTACTGTTGTTTTAAGCCATTACATTTTGGGATAATTTAAGGCACAGAAACAATCTTGGTGAGAGCATTTTTACTTCTCTAAAATTCAACTTTTTTCATAATTAATCTATGACTCATTAAAACCAAACTACTACTACCATTGGACTGTTTTTTGTATAACATCCTAATTCTTATTATTTACTTGAATGATATTTGAAGTGTCAAAAGCTCCCTTTTTTTCAAAAATAAAAGAACACATGAGTCTCAGGAAATTAATTTTTCAACAAAAACCTCTTTCTGTTTTAAAATGCTTTTTTTCCTAAGAAATCTTAATAACCGAAGAACACAAGTCTTTGCCTCTGTTTAATTCCTGTGACATTCGTATAGCATTCTACCACCAGTAAGGTCAAATGGACTAATACCAGGAAGATTAGGTAGTTTGAGACAGCCATAATCATACATAAGATCTATATAGAACAGCAAGTTATTTTCAAAGTACATTTATTATCTCAACCAATTCCATTTTGACACACAGACCTGCCAGTGGGAACATCCTGCCAATTTTCTTTCAGAGAAAACACCTGTATCCTTTAAAACTCCAAAACAACTCAGAGGCAAGTAAAAATGTGAGTCCATCAAGTGGTTGTTTGGTGAACATGATAGCTTAATAGCACAGATGTAGCCCCAGCAATTTACTTCCTTACATAAGTAAAAATGCCTTTCTGAGTAAGTCAATGATTACCTCAATATTACTGCAGTGAAGTCACATGAGTTTGGAAGATAAAGTTTGCTTGAATTCACAGAATATGTTCCTGATGTGATGGTATATTGAGGACACCAGCTCAAGGTCACATTGTGTTGTAATTGCAGTAGACATTCATGCCCAACCACATCTGGAACATTGGTGGGACAGCTCTCAAAAGTCTACTGGTATGAAGGATTGATGACCCTTCTGGGAGAAAATGAATCCTAAGTAAAGAGGAAGTCAGAAAAGCTCCATCCAATACCAGAGCCTCAGTCAACAGAGAGAAAGACAAAACTCTGAGAACTACATGGTATCAGCCATTTGGATTTGTCCTAGGGATGGAGGAGCTAAGGATATAAACCACCTCCTATGTGTGGCATACATCTTTCCACCGCAAGTCTTATAAGCTATCAGGATGTGAGGCAGAATGAAATAGTATCTTGAATAGAATTAAACACAAAGAGGGATAATCTCCCCTATCTCAGCACAAAACAACACAATGAGGTTTAAAAGCATGGAAGTACTGGAAGGAAATCTCACTAAAATGCTGGAGTAGGAGAGGAGGAAAATGGTGAACACTGGGTGGATGCAGGAAGATTTGTTTATGATGCCACATGGAAAATGTCTTTGAGATTTCCAGTAGGCAATTGGTAAAGGTAACTGGCTGGAGAGAGAGCCTCTAATGTCACTGATAATTTGTCTCCACTTGGCTAGCAGAATCTTGGGAATTCAGCTTATAACAGAAATGGCTGATGGGGTGAGAAAGTTGGAGCTAATGAACTCTTTTGTTCAAAAATTAGTATTTTCTGTAACGCATTGAGAAGTGGATTAATAATGAAATTTCCTAAGTAGAAACTCCTGTGCTTTAAACTTATATATGATGACTTTATTATGATTCTAACACTTTTTACTCATCCTTGTAGAACTTCATGGCATGATTGAAAAGATGACTGAGAACTAGCAAAATGGTCACATGGCAACACAGTGGTCAAAAGCACAAATGGCTCCAGGTAGTCCTCAATTGATGCCTGGTCCTGTCATTTAATAGCTTTGTGACCCACTGGACCTGAGAAGGTGATGATAATATTGCTTATTTCTTACACTAATGTGAAGATTATAGGAAATAAGGCACTTTAAACATGCTAAGTATACAGTAAATAATAAATATCTCCAGACCAAAATGCTTAAAATTTTCTATGTGGTACACTGTCACTAAAATTGCTTCACAACCTTCTCTTCCCTCTCTCTACAGGCTTGTCACAATTCTAAGAAGAAATGGAACTTGTTCCCTCTCAAACCTGGGATGGCTTCATGATTTGCCTTGCCCAGCAGAATGGCTGTGCCTGTTCTGGGGCTAGGTCATAAAAGGTCTGCCACCTTTAGTTTCCACCCTCTTGGAATCCAGAAAACCTTTAAGAAGCTTAAGCTAGACTAGATAATTATGAAACACCATATGCAGAGAGTCAGTTTCCAGCTATTTCAGCCACCCAGATGAAACCACAAACATGAGCAGAATCCCAGGTGATCTCACAACTGATGCAGTGAAATAACCCAGCTGTCAGGCTTAGCAGAAGAACCTCCTAGCTGAGCCCAGCCAACACAAATAGAGAGAAACAATAAATTATTTCAAGCATCTATGATATGGAGGGCTTGGTTATGCTGCAACGGATTAGTGAAAGTCTGCAAGGTCACATACTATCTGCCCCTGCCAGTGACACCAACTTAACTCATAGCCCTTAATCCTCATTCAAGCTACACCAGTCGCTTTGACCTTTCCAGTTCTCAAATACATCACGGGGTGTACAGTCTTCACACACACTGCCCCCCTCTGCCTGGAACATGCTCCCAGTAAGCTTTTCCACCACACACTGTCTCATTTTTCTATATTTCTATTTTTCTATAAATAACTCCTACTAACCCTGTGGTTTTAGTTGAGACCTAGATGAGCATTACTAAAGACATTCCTAGACTAAGTCAGCTGATTGTAATTCACTCTTATAAAAGCCTTTAACTTTTTTAATAGCATTTATCATAATTATGTAATTACCTATTTAGTGTCTATCCTTCTAGTCTAGACATTTGCTGAAGGTACTAGGAGTGATCTATTTTATCTAGTAGATCTTTATTATTTATTGCTTGAATTAATGAACCAAGAAGTTGGGTGCAGTAGAGGTAAAAGTAAAAACTGTGTCTCTTGACTCACAGATTTGTAATCTTGCTCATAATTTACCATTCTCATTCTTTTGTGCATAATAATGTGGTTTTATTTAGCATATCTGTTGCTAAATTTTAAGATATGAGTCTTAAATTTTTTAATTTAAGATGAGTCAATACCATTTTTAGAGGAGGAGAACTTAAAAACATATAAAAACTTTTTAAATTTAAGATATGAGTCAATACCACTTTTAGAGGAAGAGATTTTAAAGACATATCAAAAAACACAGAACTTTTATATTAGTTACCAACTTATCTTTCTGTAAGATCCCACAATTATTCCATAATTCTTATCCAAAATTTTTTTATCTGCTAAAGAAAACCAGGAAGGGAACAATACTTAAATGGAAAAATAGAGATTTGCAATTAAATAGAACAGACCATTATTTGCTGGAAAGATCTCAGGAGGTAGGAGAGAGCAGATCCAGGACGCTTAGTCCCAGCTATAAGGGCTAATTTTCCGTCTGACCTTGCTGACAAAACATTATCAAGCTTAGGGATAATTGAGTTCTGGCTCAATTACTTAATCTATGCTTCAACTGTGTCACATTATTTAATCTTTTTAAAGCTCACCTCTACTTATGGAAAATATATTTATAACTACATCCTAAAAGAATTTAAAGGGTTAAAATGTTTTGTAAAATGTAAAGCATAATTTAAATATATAATATCACACAAAATATCTCTCTAAAAAATCAAATGTAATATATATACTTTTTTTTCACAAAAGAGTTATCTCTGATATAAAAAAAATGGAGACTATAAAAAAACACTAGCAGAAGCAAATTTCCCATGAGTGTGCAGGGTGGCATTGCAGTTACAGAAGTGTCACTCACTTTTTAGTCCATGTAATGATGCTCCCTGGAATTACACAGGGCACAGCCTGGGAATTCGTATGCAGTGGCAACAATTCCCTTGCTCACGCTGGTGCGCCCTTGTGGGATTCGGGTTACATATTTTTTGAAATTCCTCCTACTCAGTAACTTACATCAAATCTCAGAACCCAGTAGCCCACGTGTGGCATTCAATTCCACTGTTTTCCAGGAGGGACTGTAGCCACCTTCCCTGACTTCAGAGATCTAGTTTATGCATCACATGAAGATAAGTTCTAGATAATCACAGCAGAACACCAATATCAACTCCGTATACAAGATTTTTACTTCCTATCCAGGGAGGTACGTTTAAAGTCATAGACACATAACTCCAAAGGCTCAGATGGGCTGGTGGCTCTGAGACAGACAGAGACTCATGGAACTCAAACAGAGCCAGAAGCCTCAGAGATCTATGGTAGTTTTCCTGTCTGCAGACATTTCCCTTTTCTCTGCTTCAAGCTATTTTAGCACTTTATTCTTCTTCTACAGCATTGCACATATGGATATGAATCATACTTGTGTATATACCTGTTTCCGAAGAGACAGTAAGATCCTTGAGGCCAGTAACTGCTCTTACTCATCTCAGGGTGACTTCCCTGTGACTGGGCCTCCTTGAATCAGCCCCACACTCATCCTGCCCAGTTGTGAGACTCATCTCATAACTACACAGCAAAGCCCAGACACAAGACTAATCTAAGAATAAAAAATTTAAAATTATGTGATAAGTTTTCTGTTATTTTTTAAAAAGTCTGTATAGTGTCTTAAAGCCCACATAAGGATGATTATTGCCAAAAGCAAATATTTATTTACAAATAATGATGCTGATGTTAGTTTCATTCTAGCGTCTTTGCCTGTTTTGTTATCAACTGAATATTTAGTGGGTGACAAAAACAATGAAAACTACGGGCTCTGGACGTACTGAACACTAGCTGGAGAAAGGTCAGTGATGCCTGCCTGTGTAGGCAAGCCTGTGGCAGTGTGATTAGACACCCCAATTCTGTTTGCAGAGGCCTGCTTCTTAAATAAGTGACTCAAGCACTTCATTTGATCGCTGCATTGAAGTCAACGTGTGTGTTTTTTCTACGTGTTACTTTCTCTTTGACAAAAACTCATTATAAAAGCCACTTGGACGGAAGCTCATTTGGAATTCATAAGTAAGCAGCTCTCATCAGTTAGTATGGGAAGAAGCAAAATGACTTGTGACAGGAATAAATCCTTTAGTAGACACTGGATTTTTCCTTTCTGGTGATGTTCTGGGAGGAACCAAATTAAATGGTGGATAGCTTCAAAGGAAGACCTCAAGAATTAGATAGATTAAAAAAGAGAAGACTACACAGCCCAATGTTATAGGTTAAAGTCTTTTTTTTGGTTTTTTGATCAGCAAGAAAAATTACTTAGAATAGTTGTATGAGAAATAGCTGGTGTAAAGACAGCTAATTTACTCTGAATATTTTCACATGCACACTTTCTAGGCCTGTCAACCATTTGCTGTAGATTTGCCAAATACACATTGAGAGAGGGTTTCTTACTGAGCACCAAGGCAAACTTCTCACAGCATATGGAGCCAATCCGAATGGTTCCAAAATCTAATTTGTTCACCCTTAACTTTACTGGCAAGTAGGGCTGGCTGTTCACGTGCTATGTTCTGAATGTTTGTGACCTGCAAAATTCATTATGTTGAAATCCTAAAGCCCAACGTGAAGGTACAAGGAGGTGAGGCACTTAGAAAGTGATCAGGTTGTGGGAGTGGCGCTCTCATCCCTTCCCCCATGCGAGGACAAAGGGAAGTTGGTGACCCAGAAAACACCCTCACTTAGCAATGCTGGCACCTGGGTCTCGGACTTTCAGCCTCTAGAATTATGAGAAATAAGTTTGTTGTCTGTATGCTACTCAGTCTGTGATTTTGTTATATTAGCCCCCAAGGTTGAAAACAAAATACGTTTTTTTATTTATATGCAGATACATTTTTTAAAAAAGCATACCCTTTGCTATAATGTTTAATTTTATCTTCCTGCAGTGGTTAAATATGTATAACACATACTCAGAAACATACTGGAAAAAGATTAAATAAAGAACTGAATCATGTTAATTTGGTTACACACTTTTCTAAGAAGGAAAAACTAGCAGTTCTCTAGAACCACTTCTCAGTACATGGAGACAATGAATTTCATTTTAATGTGTTAACTGGCTTCTCAAAAATTGGACAGGTAGCACCCTCTGAAAATTCATTCTATCATCTTCTGAATATGTTTTTGGCCTAATTATGAGAAATAGTCACTTAAGTAATTCTAATCTGGATATTGTCACTACAGGGTGGGAGATTGGGGTAAAAGAATATCCTTCAAATTATCCTTATAAGAAAGTTACTGCTTAGAAGGTAACATGAGGGAATGGCAGCTCTTGAAGAGCATGAAAAAAAAATTTTATTTTTTAGCATTAGCTTCAATTTAAAGCCACCAGCTGCACTGGCCCCTAAGAAGAAAGTCAACCTGTTCTTTAAAGCCAGAAATTGGCTTCTCTTCCCTAGATATGAAAGTCCTAGATGTCATCTTCTTCCAATAGAAGGCTGTTTCATCTAAAAATCTGTTGTTTAGTGTAACCACCTGCATTATCTTAGCAAAATCTTCCAGATAACTTGCTGCAGCTTCTACATCACCACTTGCTGCTTCACTTTTTTTTTTATTGGTT
The DNA here is from genome assembly GCF_040802235.1 of Manis javanica. Classification (NCBI taxonomy): domain Eukaryota; kingdom Metazoa; phylum Chordata; class Mammalia; order Pholidota; family Manidae; genus Manis; species Manis javanica. The sequence goes on from NC_133162.1 coordinate 63,162,784, forward strand.
TCAAATATTTAACAGTGATTCAACAGTTACTCATATTATTAAATCCTCCCACCCTCCACTGTAGTTATCTGTCAACATAGGAAGATGTTGCAGAATCATTGACTATATTCTCCATGCTGTACTACCATCCCTGTGACCAACTTATATTATGATTGAGAATTTTTGTGCCCCTTTATCCACTTTGCCTCCCCACCCACTCACCCCAATGCATCCCCCACAGTAATCATTAGTCACTTCTCAGTGTCTTCAAGTCTACTGCTGTTTTCCTCATTCTGTTTTGCTTTGTTTTTACATTGCACAAATAAGTGAAATCATATGGTATTTGCCTTTCTCCACTGAATTGCTTATTTCACTGAGCATAATACCCTCTTGTCTTGCCAGTGGGTTTCAGCCTGGGCAAGTTCACTATGGATTCAATGTGACCAAAGAAAATGACAGCAAAACGTTCTTGGGGTGAAAGGGTTATACCCAACTTTATTTCCAGGTGGCAGGTCAGTCACTAAAATCCCATTCACTCAGAGCGAGTCTGTATGCAGCAAGCCAGTCTCTGCTTCTGGGCCCCTCTGTCCACACAGATGTCCTCTGGGCCTCTCTGCACAGTCGTCCCTCACAGCCGTCCTCTGGGCCTCTGTCCTTGGCACTGCCACCACTCTTGCCTCTGCTCTGCTCTCCTGCAGCCTTGCAGCCCTGCCACCATGTCCTGTCCAGAGCACTGGGTGGAGCTCTTTATATACAGTTAACAGCCATGTATTGCCCACAGGTGTGCAGTGAGCTAGTCAACCAGGGCCTGGTGAGAATCCTGGCCACAGGAACTCTCATTTTATCCATACCTCTAGACCCATCCATGTTGTTGCAAATGACAGAATTTCTTTTTTTCTATGGCTGAATAATATTCCATTGTATAAACGTACCACATCTTCTTTATCTATTTATCTATTGATGGACAGTTAGGTTGCTTCCATATCGTGGCTAATATAAATAATGTAGCAATAAACATAAGGCTGCATACATCTTTTTGAATCAGGAATATTGTTTTATGGGGGGGTTAATTTCTAGAAGTGGAGTTACTGGGTCACATGGCATTTCTCTTTTGGGTGTTTTGAGGGAACTCCATACTGCTTTCCACAGGGGCTGCACCACTTTAAATTCCAACCAACAGTGTAGGAGGGCTCCCTTTTCTCCACATCCTTGCCAACGCTTACTTTCTTGTCTTTTGAATGGTGGCCATTCTAGCTGGTGTGAGGTGATATCTCATGGCAGTTCTGATTTGCATTTGCCTGATGATTAGTGATGTGGAGCATCTTTTTATGTACCTGTTGGCCTTCTGAATTTCTTCGTTGAAGATATATCTATTCATGTCCTCTGCCCATTTTTTTAATTGGGTTATTTGCTTTTTTGGTGTTGAGGCTTATGAGTTCTTCATATATTTTTCATGTTAACCCTTTATTGGATAAATCATTTACAAATATATTCTCCCATACAGTAGGGTGGTCTTTGTTCTGATGGTGTCCTTTGCTGTACAGAAGCATTTGAGTTTGATGAAGTTCCAGTTGTTCATTTTTATTGTTTCTGTTTCCCCCAAAAGATGTGTCCAGGAGAATATTGCTGCTGTTTGCCTATGTTTTCTTCTAAGAGTTTTATGGTTTCACGACTTACATTCAGGTATTTGATCCATTTCAAGCTCATATTTATGTATGGAGTTAGACAGTAATACAGTTTCATTTTCTTGCATGTAGCTGTACAATTTTCCCAACACCAGTTATTAAAAATGCTGTCTTTTCCCTTATGTATATTCATGGCTCCTTTATCATACATTAGTTGACTATATATGTGTGGGTTTGTAGCTGGGCTCTCTACTCTGCTTCACTGATCTACAGGTCTGTTCTTATGCCAGTACCATACTATTTTGGTCACTATAACTTTGTAGTATAGCTTGAAGTCAGGGAGCATAACTCCCCCAGTTTTGTTCTTCCTCAGAATTATTTTGGCTATTTGGGGTCTTCTGTGGTTCCATATGAATTTTAGAACTATTTGTTCCAGTTCATTGAAAAATGTTAGTATTTTGATAGTGGTTTTATTGAATCTATAAATAGCTTTGGACAGAATGACCATTTGACAATATTAATTTTTCCTATCCATGAGCATAGGATATATTTCCATTTATTGATGCCCTCTTTAATTTCTCTCATGATTATCAGTTTTCATAGTATAGGCCTTTCACCTCCTCAGTTAGATTTATTCCTAGGTATTTTATTGTTTGATGCAATTGTAAATGGAATTGTTTCCCTAATTTCTCTTTCTGCTAGTTCAGTGCTAGTATATAGGAATGCAACAGATTTCTGTGTATTAATTTCCTATCCCGCAACTTTGCTGAATCCAATTAGTAGTTCTAATAGTTTTCTGGTGGAGTCTTTAGGGTAGTCTATGTATAATATCATGTCACCTTTAAATAGTGACAGTTTAACTTCTTCCTTACCAATTTTGATACCTTTTATTTCTTTTTCTTATATGATTGCCATGGCTAGGACCTCCAGTACTATGTTGAATAAGAGTGGTGAGAGTGGGCATCCTTGTCTTGCCCTTGATCTTAGAGGAAAGGCTTTCAGCTTCTCACCATTAAGAATTATGTTACTTGTGGGTTTGTTGTATATGGCCTTTATTCTGTTGAGGTATGTACCTTCTATACCCATTTTGTTGAGAGTTCTTATCATGAATGGAAGTTGAATTTTCTCAAATGCTTTTTTAGCATTTATTGAGATGATCATGTAGTTTTTATCCTTTTTTGTTATAGTTGTTAATATGGTGTATTGCATTTGATTAATGAATATGGTACCATCCTTGCATCCTGGAATAAATCCCTGAAATAACGTTGTGATGGATAACCCTCTGACATATTTTTAAATTTGGTTTGCTAATATTTTATTGTGGAATTTTGCATGTATGTTCCTCAGGCATATAGGTCTATAATTTTTCTTTTTAGTGTCTATCTGGTTTTGGTATTAGAGTGAGGCTGGCCTCATAGAATGGGTTTGGAAGTATTTCCTCCTTTTTTACTTTTAGGAATACTTTCGGAAGGGTGGATATCAGCTCTTCTTTAAATATTTGCTTGAATGCAGTTGTAAAACCATCTATTCCTAGACTTTTGTTTGTTGGGGGCATTTTTATTACCAATTCAATTTCATTGCTGGTAATTGGTATGTTCAGATTTTCTGTTTCTTCCTGGGTTAGTCTTGGAAGGTGTATTTTTCTACGAAGTTCTCTATTTTTTCTGGGTTGTCCAATTTATTGACATATACTTTTTCATTGTATGCACTAACAATTATTTGTATTTCTGTGGTATCCATTGTGACTATTTCTTCTTTTTTTCTGATTTTGTTTATTTGTTGACTCTTTCCTTGATAAGTATGGTTAGGATTCTCAAAGAACCAGCTCTTGGTTTCATAAATTTTTTTCTATTGTTTTATTCTTCTCTATTTTGTATATTTCTGCTCTGATCTTTATTATGTCCCTCCTTCTACTGACTTTGGGCCTCATTTGTTCTTCTTTTTCTAGTTTAATTGTGAATTTGGACTGTTTATTTGGTATTGTTCTTATTTCTTGAGGTAGGCCTCAATTGCTATGTCCTTCCCTCTTAGTACATCTTTTGAAGCATTCTACAAATTTTGGACTGTTGAATTTTTGTTTTCATTTGTCTCCATATATTGCTTGATTTGTTTAAATTTCTGTGTGTTTGTGGGCTTTTTTTCTTTTTTCTGAAATTTATTTCTAGTTTTATAGCATTGAGGTCTGAAAAGCTATATAATTTCAATCTTTTTTAATGTATTGAGGCTCTTTTTGTGGCCTAGTATGTGATTTATTCTGAAGAACATTCCTAGATTTTGCCAGGCAGCAAAGTCTGACACTGCTGAGCTGAATGGGCTAGTTTGTGGGCAGTGTGCAGGGCAGCACCTCCGGGGCTGAGCCACCAGTGAGGAGGACGGAGGGGCCATGGGGGAGCTAGAGACGTATGCCCACCTGCCCTTTCTCTTGTGGAGAGAGATCTCTTCAACCCTTACCCCACTGGCATTCCTCCCACTGCTGGCATGCATTTTAAACTGCTGTCTTTACTTTGGGTGTCAGTGGGACCAGTGGAGCATGCCTGACCTCCATAGGCAACTGAAATCTCAGTCTCCCAGAGTGCTTCAACTATCCCTAGTGTCCAGCCCCGCCAATCGCCAAAAGCCAGTGCAATGTGGGCCCCTGCTCCCAGAGCAGATCTCCAGAGCCAGGTGTCCAGAGTTCCTGGGTGCCTAGCCCTTCCCAGCTCCGTTCCTCTTCCTCCTGCCTATGGGCTAGGCTGGGGGGAGCACTTGGGTTCCTCCTGACTGCAGCTCTGCTACTTTCACCTTCTCTACATGGTCTCTCTTCTTCCCCAGGTGTGGGTTGTATCCTGCAGTCTCCTGGTCATTTTCAGGCTTAGTTGTACTCGCTGTAGTTGTATCCTTGGTGTGTTTATAGAAGGTTTCTGTCTTGCTTTCCTACTTCACCATCTTTTTCCCTACCTTGACAAAAATTTTTTAGAAGAAAGATCCTCTTGGTACAATCTTTCTGCAATTGGGTTAATATTCTCTACATTTCTGTGGCAGATGCTCTTACAGAAATGTGTTTGGTGGTCATGGGCCAGTTATTACAGAGATTCAGCTCTAGGGTAATAAACAATTTTGTAGTTTTTGAAAATGCATACTTCACTTGGAAGCATGAGCTTTTGGAAACCAAACTGAGTTAAAATATAAAATGTATAATCAAACATTTTGGTCAAATATGCTGCTCAACAAATGGTACCTGTTTATAGTGATGAGCAAGGCAATAAGTATTAGAGACCATCATGTATTCATCTGGTGGTGACATGTGGAACTCATACCAAAAAAATATGAAAAGAAAGCTTTTAGGGTTGTTTAAAGTTGTTCAGACAAGATCCTGGCTCACAAAACTGTTAATCAGATTATTTCACTACTTTTGGCAGACTGATAACCTAACAAGAAAGATAATATGTAGGATGAAGTTAAATTCACAGAAAAGACACATTTTGCTGAAGTGTTTCATTTTATGTGGGGCTCCCCCTGCTCCCCCGAAGCTGACCTCAGACAAAGATTTAAGCGTGAGTGCTTTGTTTGTGAGCTGATCCCAAGACCCACTGTTAGGGATGGAGTAGTGTTGGAGTGTTCATTATTAAACAAGTTTTCTCTGCCATTACCTGGAGTTTGTTTCTGCTGGGAAATACTGGGGGCCAGTGTGGAACACCAAGTGATCCCACCCCAGGTTGCTGGGCATTCACACACTAGCTCCTACTGGTCTTGGGGTGAGGGCTGCTTCCAAAATCAATAGTCCCCTGGCACTTACAGTTCGCCACATGGAGGCCAGAGCATATGCTCTAGTGGCAAGAGTCCCAAGTAAACAAATGCAGGTACTGGCAGCTGCAAGTCTGAGTGGTAAAGGTAAGTGATAGGGTGGGGCACTGACATCATTTGATACACAAGCTAACAGGCTATCCTGAATGAAATGAAAATAACATTGATTTGCCTGAGCGTCTTTATATATAAGCAACTAAAGAAGAAACAAATCCTAAAACCACAGATACCAAAAGATACATACCCTGGGAGAACTGAGAAATGTGTAAGACACCAAACTACACATTAAGTCTTATAGACTGTGACAGCCAGAGTGATTATTAGTTACCTTTATGAAAAGGAATACAGAAAGGACTATTTTTAAAGGGGAAGAGACTTCTTCCCTTAATGAAAAGACAGGAAGTTCTAGGTACGTATTATATAGCTCATAGTTTCAGCCAGCATATTGGAATAAGGAGCCAAAGGTCCCTGGGGCACATGCTATGAAAAAGGAGAAAGAACTTGAGGAGGAGGAGGAGGCTAGAAGGGCTCTGTAAATAATATCTATTCCTGAAATTGGTTCTGCATAATTATCAAGGCCACAGGGAGTGGAACAACTAGATGATGTCATTCTTACAAAGTATGAAGTTAAATGGTGACCTGAAGTTGTGAAATATGATGTCAAATTTTCTCCCTTTTGCTTAAGTATTATTTCAAAATTAAATGTTATTAAATTATTTTTAAAATATATTTTAAATGCTCCTGAAAAGCTGAAGGACATCCAGCTTATCAAAACATTTAAAAAATATTTTTGATGTATTTTTATTGAGTTATAGTTGATATACAATATTATATTGGTTTCAGGTATACAACATAGTGATTTGACAGTTATATATATTATTAAATACTCATCCCAACTAGTGTAGCTACTATCTGTCGACACAGAAAGATATTATAGAACTACTGACTATATATGCCTAAGGGGATAAAGCAGCACAAAATCTCAGTCTAACATAAATTAGTCACAGGGATGAAGAGAATCAAAATATCTTTAAAAGTTCATTGGGTGAGCTCTCTACTTAAAAAGAATCTGGAGTGAGTTTCTTAAAAATATTCTTTCAAAAGCCAAATCTATGTGTTCGGTATATTCAGATTATCACATACACTATTTTGCATAGATTTTTTTTATTAAGGCTTAAAACATTCCTCATAATCACCAGTTAAGGGATGTATAACCTCAGATAAAGCAGTTAGCCACTCTGAAGCACATCTTCTCTAACTCACGAATGCATTCAACACTAACCTACACCAGGTGATACCTTGCAATTCTATTGCTAAAAATACAGCTGTAAGAAAGAGTGGACTGTGATGGAAAAGGGTACTGTTACTGTATGTATTTTTCTTCTAATTAACAAAGAATCCCACAGAGCAGCACTCTTGGAAAAGGATTCCTATTATGAGAACTACCATTTTTGAGGGATTCCATTTGTAAGGCCCGGTGCCTTATGAGGGTAAAGACTCTGGCCCTGCTCTATGCCAACAACCCAGCAGGTGTCTGGCACAAAGTAGGGGCTCACATGATATTTGCTTATTCAATTAAATAACTCTTTCATACAATCCTCCCAATAGGAACGTGAAAGGAATATTAACTTGATTTTACAGTGGGGAAATGCAATCCAAGAAATTGCATAATTATTCCCAATGAATAGCTGGTGTGCTGTTAAGCACCAGAGGCCTGTGTTTATAATGTGTTCTAGGGAGAAAAAACAACTACTCTGTTTCACTACATACATGTTCTCTAATTTAATTTTATGTAATTTATCCTAACTTGCTATTGCTTATGCTATCTTAAATCACATGCCTTTTTGTAGGAAGTGGGTTAAAGGACTGGCAAAGCTCTATTTAGATGCTGGCAGGCCTTGGGATTTTCTTTTTCCTTTTTTTCTGAAGCAGTCACATTCAAATTCGACTGAACATATAATTGGCTTCAACATGGTAGGTTTGCAGATAAGGAATTTATGCAAGATAGTGAAAATATTAAAATAACTACTCAGTCCTAGGACTTTTGAATATCTGTCCTTATACTTCTGTGTTTTCCTGCTCTCTTGTATAGATTCTCTAACTTCTACTTTCAATATGAAGGCATTTTTTAAAAATGTTGAATGTCTGTGTATTTTTAATGAAACAGAGCAGTCTTCTAAAGAATGCAAAAGGTAACAGTTTTATCTTGTTTCATGGGCACACAGATTGGTGTCAAAGGGAGAGAGAATCATATTCAGAAAAATCCCTAAGATAAGCTAAGCAAGATTGGGAGTAGCTCCCACAGAAGCAAGCTACAAGGTTTGCCCAGTAACCAAGGTTTAGTGACTATGCCTGCCTGGCATTTGGGATTGCTATTCAACTTGGCTCAATTCTTTTCACAGACACACACTGGCCATGGGCTTCATTTTTCCACCAAGTACCTACAGCAGATAAATGAAGGCCCAAAGAAAGTGGTAGACTTTGAATCAATGTAGTGGCAAATTTAATAAAATAAAAAATGAAGAAGTTAAAGGACTTGCTTCAAAAAAAAATTATGTAGAGAAATGAGAGAGAATGAAAATCATGAATTATTCAGTAATTATGAAACATTAAAATATTTGTTATTATAAAGATTTTGTTACTTGTATTAAATAAGAAATTTGTTCAGGTTATGAATATAGATGCATAGATGATAGACAGACTTAAATTAACTTGGAAAATAACTAGTTAGAACTCTCACATAATCAAATTTTGACTACAATACACTTTCAAGGATAGAAGTTGATTCTATCCTAAATCACAACATCCATAAAAGCAACTCCTGAAATACAGCCTTTCATAAATAAAGGTTAAAAATAATCCTATGAATTTTCTCACCTATAAACATGGTATACAATGAAAACAAAAAATATTTAAAAATCCAACAGTGTCACAAATTATCAAATTAAGATTGTATATTTGTTACACTTAATAGAGGAGAAAGGCAGATTGAAATATTTTAAACTCATAATCTTCATTACTGAAGAATTAAAATAATCAGATATTTGAGATTATTACAGGTGAATTTTAGTTTACCAATGTTTTATTTCCTCTTCCTAAGAATTAATAATATTGTATAGAAATAATTATTGCCTTAAGAAGTAGATACCATACAAAGAATACAAAGGAATTTTTACACAACAATTTTTAAAGTAACTTTAATTTCTTAAAATAATTGTATGATTATGACCAAGTGGGATTCATCCCAGGGATGCAAGGATGGTACAACATTTGAAAATCCATCAACATCATCCACCACATCAACAAAAAGAAAGACAAAAACCACATGATCATCTCCATAGATGCTGAAAAAGCATTTGACAAAATTCAACATCCATTCATGATAAAAACTCTCAGCAAAATGGGAATAGAGGGCAAGTACCTCAACATAATAAAGGCCACATATGATAAACCCACAGCCAACATTATACTGAACAGCGAGAAGCTGAAAGCATTTCCTCTGAGATCGGGAACCAGACAGGGATGCCCACTCTCCCCACTGTTATTTAACATAGTACTGGAGGTCCTAGCCATGGCAATCAGACAAAACAAAGAAATACAAGGAATCCAGATTGGTAAAGAAGAAGTTAAACTGTCACTATTTGCAGATGATATGATACTGTACATAAAAAACCCTAAAGACTCCACTCCAAAACTACTAGAATTGATATCGGAATCCAGCAAAGTTGTAGGATACAAAATTAACACACAGAAATCTGTAGCTTTCCTATACACTAACAATAAATCAATAGAAAGAGAAATCAGGAAAACAATTCCATTCACCATTGCATCAAAAAGAATAAAACCTAGGAATAAACCTAACCAAAGAAGTGAAAGACTTATACTCTGAAAACTACAAGTCACTCTTAAGAGAAATTAAAGGGGACACTAATAAATGGAAACTCATCCCATGCTCATGGCTAGGAAGAATTAATATCGTCAAAATGGCCATTCTGCCCAAAGCAATATACAGATTTGATGCAATCCCTCTCAAATTACCAGCAACATTCTTCAATGAATTGGAACAAATAATTTAAAAATTCATATGGAAACACCAAAGACCCCGAATAGCCAAAGCAATCCTGAAAAAGAAGAATAAAGTAGCGGGGATCTCACTCCCCAACTTCAAGCTCTACTACAAAGCCATAGTAATCAAGACAATTTGGTACTGGCACAAGAACAGAGCCACAGACCAGTGGAACAGATTAGAGACTCCAGACATTAACCCAAACAAATACGGTCAATTAATATTTGATAAAGGAGCCAAGGACATACAATGGCAAAATGACAGTCTCTTCAACAGATGGTGTTGGCAAAACTGGACAGCTACATGTAGGAGAATGAAACTGGACCATTGTCTAACCCCATATACAAAGGTAAACTCAAAATGGATCAAAGACCTGAATGTAAGTCATGAAACCATTAAACTCTTAGAAAAAAACATAGGCAAAAACCTGTTAGACATAAACATGAGTGACCTCTTCTTGAACATGTCTCCCTGGGCAAGGAAAACAACAGCAAAAATGAGCAAGTGGGACTACATTAAGCTGAAAAGCTTCTGTACAGCGAAAGACACCATCAATAGAACAAAAAGGAACCCTACAGTATGGGAGAATATATTTGAAAATGACAGATCCGATAAAGGCTTGACGTCCAGAATATATAAAGAGCTCACAAGGGGCGGAGCCAAGATGGCGGCGTGAGTAGAGCAGTGGAAATCTCCTCCCAAAAACACATAGAGCTATGAAAATATAACAAAGAAAAATCTTCCTAAAATAGAGACCACAGGACACAGGACAACATCCAGACCACATCCACACCTGCAAGAACCCAGCGCCTTGCGAAGGGGGTAAGATACAAGCCCCAGCCCGGCGGGACCCGAGCGCCCCTCCCCCCGGCTCCCGGCGGGTGGAGAGAAACCGGAGCGGTTTTTTTTTTTTTTTTTTTTTTTGGCGAGCGCTTTTTGGAAGCCTTAGAGGGACGGGCCCCCGTTGCTGGGGAGGCAGGGTGGCGGGACCGGTGAGGAGGTGCCTGGGAACGGCGCCGGAGGACAAAGAATATCCCGCGTTTCTCCCTGCGAGACCTGGGGGCGGGTGCCTGAGACCGGTGCCTGAGGACGGAGGAGGTCGCGCGTTTTTCCCCTTTTTTTTTTTTTTCTCTTTTTGGCGAGCGCTTTTTGGAAGCCTTGAAGGGACGGGGACCCCAGTGCTAGGGAGGCACGGTGGCGGGACTGGTGAGCGGGTGGCTGGGACCGGCGCCTGAGGACAAAGAATATCCCCCGTTTTTCCCTGCGGGACCGGTGGGCGGGTGCCTGAGACCGGCACTTGAGGACAGAGGAAATCGCGCGTTTTCCCCCTTTTTTTTTTTCTCTTTTCTGCGAGTGCTTTTTGGAAGCCTAAAAGGGACAGGGACCCCGGTGCTAGGGAGGCAGGGCGGCGGGACTGGTGAGCGGGTGCCTGGGACCGGCACCTGAGGACAAAGAATATCCCGCATTTTTCCCTGTGGGACCGGTGGGTGGGTGCCTGAGACCAGCACCTGAGGACGGAAGAAATCGCGCGTTTTTCCTCTTTTTTTTCTCTCTTTTTGCCGAGTGCTTTTTGGAAGCCTTGAAGGGACAGGGACCCCGGTGCTAGGGAGGCAGGGCGGCGGGACTGGTGAGCGGGTGCGTGGGACCAGTGCCTGAGGACAAAGAATATTGAGCGTTCCTTCCCTGCGGGACCGGTGGGTGGGTGCTTTTTGGAAGCCTTGAAAGGACAGGGACCCTGGTGCTAGGGAGACAGGGCAGCAGGACCAGTGAGCGGGTGCCTGGGACCGGCACCTGAGGACAAAAAAAAAAAAAAAAAATCGCTTGTTTTTTCCTTTTTTTTCCTTTTTTTTTTCTCTTTCTTTCTGTTCCCTCTCTCATTGTTGCTGCTGTTGTTTTGGTTTGGAGAGTGCTTTTTGGAAATCTTAAAGGGGCAGGACAGGTCACTTAGACCAGAAGCAGGGAATCTGGGGATCTCTGGGCAATCTAACCCCCTGGGCAGCAGGGAGCACAGAGGCCCCTTACGGAGATAAATAGTCTCCTGGCTGCTCCCCCTCCAACAGGGCTCCACCATTTTGGAGGAACAGCCCCAGCCAGGCCAAGCCCACAGCAACAGCGGAGATAAACCCCAAAGCAACTGGGCAGGAAGCAGAAGCCCTGTCTGCACACAGCTGCCCAGCACAAACCACTAGAGGTCGCTATTCTCCCAGGAAAAGGCTACAAACCAACAAGAAGGGAAGCTCTTCCAGCGGTCACTTGTACCAGCTCTGCAAACTATCTCTATCACCATGAAAAGGCAAAACTACAGGCAGACAAAGATCACAGAGACAACACCTGAGGAGACAGACCTAACTAGTCCTCCTGAAAAAGAATTCAAAATAAAAATCATGAACATGCTGACAGAGATGCAGAAAAAAATGCAAGAGCAATGGGATGAGATGCAGAGAAAAATGCAAGAGCAGTGGGATGAAGTCCGGAAGGAGATCACAGATGTCAGGAAAGAGATCACAGAAGTGAAACAATCCCTGGAAGGATTTATAAGCAGAATGGATAAGATGCAAGAGGCCATTGAAGGAATAGAAGCCAGAGAACAGGAACGTATAGAAGCTGACATAGAGAGAGATAAAAGGATCTCCAGGAATGAAACAACACTAAGAGAAATATGTGACCAATACAAAAGGAAAAACATTCGTATTATAGGGATACCAGAAGAGGAAGAAAGAGGAAAAGGGATAGAAAGTGTCTTTGAAGAAATAATTGCTGAAAACTTCCCCAAACTGGGGGAGGAAATAATCGAACAGACCATGGAATTATACAGAACCCCCAACAGAAAGGATCCAAGGAGGACAACACCAAGACACATAATAATTAAAATGGCAAGGATCAAGGACAAGGAAAGAGTTTTAAAGGCAGCTAGAGAGAAAAAGGTCACCTATAAAGGAAAACCAATCAGGCTAACATCAGACTTCTCAACAGAAACCCTACAGGCCAGAAGAGAATGGCATGATATACTTAATGCAATGAAACAGAAGGGCCTTGAACCAAGGATACTGTATCCAGCACGACTATCATTTAAATATGATGGTGGGATCAAACAATTCCCAGACAAGCAAAAGCTGAGGGAATTTGCTTCCCACAAACCACCTCTACAGGGCATCCTACAGGGACTGCTCTAGATGGGAGCACCCCTAAAAAGAGCACAGAACAAAACACACAACATATGAAGAATGGAGGAGGAGGAATAAGAAGGGAGAGAAGAAAAGACTCTCCAGACAGTGTATATAACAGCTCAATAAGCGAGCTAAGTTAGGCAGTAAGATACTAAAGAAGCTAACCTTGAACCTTTGGTAACCACGAATCTAAAGCCTGCAATGGCAATAAGTACATATCTTTCAATAGTCACCCTAAATGTAAATGGACTTAATGCACCAATCAAAAGACATAGAGTAATAGAATGGATAAAAAAGCAAGACCCATCTATATGCTGCTTACAAGAAACTCACCTTAAACCCAAAGATAAGCATAGACTAAAAGTCAAGGGATGGAAAAACATATTTCAGGCAAACAACAGTGAGAAGAAAGCAGGGGTTGCAGTACTAATATCAGACAAAATAGACTTCAAAACAAAGAAAGTAACAAGAGATAAAGAAGGCCACTACATAACGATAAAGGGCTTAGTCCAACAAGAGGATATAACCATTCTAAATATATATGCACCCAATACAGGAGCACCAGCATATGTGAAGCAAATACTAACAGAACTAAAGAGGGAAATAGACTGCAATGCATTCATTGTAGGAGACTTCAACACACCACTCACCCCAAAGGATAGATCCACCGGGCAGAAAATAAGTAAAGACACACAGGCACTGAACAACACACTAGAACAGATGGACCTAATAGACATCTATAGAACTTTACATCCAAAAGCAACAGGATATACATTCTTCTCAAGTGCACATGGAACATTCTCCAGAATAGACCACATACTAGCTCACAAAAAGAGCCTCAGTAAATTCCACAATATTGAAATTCTACCAACCAATTTTTCAGACCACAAAGGTATGAAAGTAGAAATAAATTCTACAAAGAAAACAAAAAGGCTCACAAACACATGGAGGCTTAACAACATGCTACTAAATAATCAATGGATCAATGAACAAATCAAAATAGAGATCAAGGAATATATAGAAACAAATGACAACAACAACACTAAGCCCCAACTTCTGTGGGATGCAGCGAAAGCAGTCTTAAGAGGAAAGTATATAGCAATCCAGGCACACTTGAAGAAGGAAGAACAATCCCAAATGAATAGTCTAACATCACAATTATTAAAACTGGAAAAAGAAGAACAAATGAGGCCTAAAGTCAGCAGAAGGAGGGACATAATAAAGATCAGAGAAGAAATAAACAAAATTGAGAAGAATAAAACAATAGCAAAAATCAACGAAACCAAGAGCTGGTTCTTTGAGAAAATAAACAAAATAGATAAGCCTCTAGCCCAACTTATTAAGAGAAAAAGAGAGTCAACACAAATCAACATAATCAAAAATGAGAATGGAAAAATCACGACAGACTCCACAGAAATACAAAGAATTATTAAAGACTACTATGAAAACCTATATGCCAACAAGCTGGAAAACCTAGAAGAAATGGACAACTTCCTAGAAAAATACAACCTCCCAAGACTGACCAAGGAAGAAACACAAAAGTTAAACAAACCAATTACAAGCAAAGAAATTGAAACAGTAATCAAAAAACTACCCAAGAACAAAACCCCGGGGCCGGACGGATTTACCTCGGAATTTTATCAGACACACAGAGAAGACATAATACCCATTCTCCTTAAAGTGTTCCACAAAATAGAAGAAGAGGGAATACTCCCAAACTCATTCTATGAAGCCAACATCACCCTAATACCAAAACCAGGAAAAGACCCCACCAAAAAAGAAAATTACAGACCAATATCCCTGATGAATGTAGATGCAAAAATACTCAATAAAATATTAGCAAACAGAATTCAACAGTATATCAAAAGGATCATACACCATGACCAAGTGGGGTTCATCCCAGGGATGCAAGGATGGTACAACATTCGAAAATCCATCAACATCATCCACCACATCAACAAAAAGAAAGACAAAAACCACATGATCATCTCCATAGATGCTGAAAAAGCATTTGACAAAATTCAACATCCATTCATGATAAAAACTCTCAGCAAAATGGGAATAGAGGGCAAGTACCTCAACATAATAAAGGCCATATATGATAAACCCACAGCCAGCATTATACTGAACAGCGAGAAGCTGAAAGCATTTCCACTGAGATCGGGAACCAGACAGGGATGCCCACTCTCCCCACTGTTATTTAACATAGTACTGGAGGTCCTAGCCACGGCAATCAGACAAAACAAAGAAATACAAGGAATCCAGATTGGTAAAGAAGAAGTTAAACTGTCACTATTTGCAGATGATATGATACTGTACATAAAAAACCCTAAAGACTCCACTCCAAAACTACTAGAACTGATATCGGAATACAGCAAAGTTGCAGGATACAAAATCAACACACAGAAATCTGTAGCTTTCCTATACACTAACAACGAATCAATAGAAAGAGAAATCAGGAAAACAATTCCATTCACCATTGCATCAAAAAGAATAAAATACCTAGGAATAAACCTAACCAAGGAAGTGAAAGACTTATACTCTGAAAACTACAAGTCACTCTTAAGAGAAATTAAAGGGGACACTAATAAATGGAAACTCATCCCATGCTCATGGCTAGGAAGAATTAATATCGTCAAAATGGCCATCCTGCCCAAAGCAATATACAAATTTGATGCAATCCCTCTCAAATTACCAGCAACATTCTTCAATGAATTGGAACAAATAATTCAAAAATTCATATGGAAACACCAAAGACCCCGAATAGCCAAAGCAATCCTGAAAAAGAAGAATAAAGTAGGGGGGATCTCACTCCCCAACTTCAAGCTCTACTACAAAGCCATAGTAATCAAGACAATTTGGTACTGGCACAAGAACAGAGCCACAGACCAGTGGAACAGATTAGAGACCCAGAAATTAACCCAAACATATATGGTCAATTAATATTTGATAAAGGAGCCATGGACATACAATGGCAAAATGACAGTCTCTTCAACAGATGGTGCTGGCAAAACTGGACAGCTACATGTAGGAGAATGAAACTGGACCATTGTCTAACCCCATATACAAAGGTAAACTCAAAATGGATCAAAGACCTGAATGTAAGTCACGAAACCATTAAACTCTTGGAAAAAAACATAGGCAAAAACCTCTTAGACATAAACATGAGTGATCTCTTCTTGAACATATCTCCCCGTGCAAGGAAAACAACAGCAAAAATGAGCAAGTGGGACTACATTAAGCTGAAAAGCTTCTGTACAGCGAAAGACACCATCAATAGAACAAAAAGGAACCCTACAGTATGGGAGAATATATTTGAAAATGACAGATCTGATAAAGGCTTGACGTCCAGAATATATAAAGAGCTCACACGCCTCAACAAACAAAAAACAAATAACCCAATTAAAAAATGGGCAGAGGAACTGAACAGACAGTTCTCCAAAAAAGAAATACAGATGGCCAAGAGACACATGAAAAGATGCTCCACATCGCTAATTATCAGAGAAATGCAAATTAAAACTACAATGAGGTATCACCTCACACCAGTAAGGATAGCTGCCATCCAAAAGACAAACAACAACAAATGTTGGCGAGGCTGTGGAGAAAGGGGAACCCTCCTACACTGCTGGTGGGAATGTAAATTAGTTCAACCATTGTGGAAAGCAGTTTGGAGGTTCATCAAAATGATCAAAACAGACCTACCATTTGACCCAGGAATTCCACTCCTAGGAATTTACCCTAAGAACGGAGCAATCAAGTTTGAGAAAGACAGATGCACCCCTATGTTTATCGCAGCACTATTTACAATAGCCAAGAATTGGAAGCAACCTAAATGTCCATCGGTAGATGAATGGATAAAGAAGATGTGGTACATATACACAATGGAATACTACTCAGCCATAGGAAGTGGAAAAATCCAACCATTTGCAGCAACATGGATGGACCTGGAGAGTATTATGCTCAGTGAAATAAGCCAAGCGGAGAAAGAGAAATACCAAATGATTTCACTCATCTGAGGAGTATAAGAACAAAGGAAAAACTGAAGGAACAAAACAGCAGCGGAATTACAGAACCCAAAAATGGACTAACAGGTACCAAAGGGAAAGGAACTGGGGAGGATGGGTGGGCGGGGAGGGATAAGGGGGGGGAAGAAGAAGGGGGGTATTAAGATTAGCATGCATGGGGGGGAGGGAGAAAGGGGAGGGTGGGCTGCACAACACAGAGAGGACAAGTAGGGATTCTACAACATTTTGCTAAGCTGATGGACAGTAACCATAATGTGATTGTTAGGGGGGACCTGATATAGGGGAGAGCATAGTAAACACAGTACTCGTCATGTAAGTGTAGATTAAAGATTAAAAAAAAAAAAAGAAAGAAAGAAAGAAAGAAAAGGGGGATTACTCCTTGATAGGATAAAACTATTGGTAAATCAAAGATCAACGCATGCTTTAAATATCCTTAATGTTGATCACTTAAAGGGTGTCAGATGATCAGCTATGGAGGTACTCTTTTCTGATAATATTCCTTTCTCTTAATAAAAAAAAAAAAAGCAGTCCCTGTGTGCTGACCTCCAATGAGTTCTGCACAGTGGTATAGAGGGCATGTTAAAGTGTGGGCAAAGGGTCTCTTTGTTTCTACGCAGAAGATCAAGGCCTAGCTTGGATACCCAGAAAATGAACTAAGATATGATATGAGGAGGAGCTTCCGGCATCGGCACTCTCTGGAGGACTCGTGCCAGGGGATGATCATCAAAAAGCCTCCACAGGGATCCGGGCGATGCTGCGGTCGTGGCTGCGTCCACCCCACTGTTTCCTGGACTTGCCATTGGAATGAGGAGGGAGATGTCTAGGCTGGCATGTGCATACAGTGAGACAACGAATTTGACCACATCTGTACTGTTGGAACTCAACCAGGAGTTGGGAGGGGTGCAAGGTGTAGCACTCCAAAATCTTATGACTATAGACTATCTACGGTTAAAAGGACATATGGGAGGTGAACAAATCCCAGAAATGGGCTGCTTTAATTTGTCTGATTTCTCTCAGACTGTTCAAGTACAGTTGGACAATATCCATCATATCATAGACAAATTTTCACAAATGCCTAGGGTGCCTAAATGGTTTTCTTGGCTTCACTGGAGATGGATGGTAATTATAGATTTGCTTTGTTTATGTCACCGTATTCCTATTATGTTAATATGTGTGTACAAATTAGTTAGTAGTTTAAAACCTATACATACTTAAGGTACTATACAAGAAGATATGTCAAAGAAATAATCAATCCTCCCATGTTTTCTTCCATATGCTACATCTATAGCTTTTCTTCTTCCTTCCTAATTACAACCCTTAAATAGAATTCGTGCCTCATATCGAAGTTACCGAGTATCATAATTCCTCCAGGTGGTAAAGATACCTCGAGACAAGTGCTGAGCATAGAAGCCACAGGGCATAAATCTGCAAAGAAGTAAAAAGCTAACCTTTTCAAACAATATGGCTTCTCTCTTACTTACCAACTTCACATTTCCCTGTATGGCCCCGGAAGATGACTGGTTAGCCAGAGACGGGTAAGATTCCTCAAGGGAGGAACAACCTAAGACAGGCACAGTCGCATGGGGGCCATCAGGTGAGAAATTGGGGATCAAGAGAGGTGAGGCTCAGAACCTCATCCCCCCTGCTTTGAAAGAAATCTTCTGCATCCGTGGATGGTTTATTGCCCTTCTCTAGCTTGGATTAACACATAGTCTACATGCACACACCTGATCATCTACAATTGCTCTCCTACAACACTAAACTATGTTTTCTACCTTTATCTTGCATCTACCTACCACTTCAGCATTTTATTAAAAATAAAAATAATAATAATAATAAAGGGAGAAATGTGGATCAACATATAAATCAAGTATAAAAATCAAATGAATATTCATATTTGACCTGATTGTTTATAGTTCATAATGCGTGATAAAAACCGAAAGTTTCTGTGATGAATGCCCTTGTACTGTTCACCATGTAAGAATTTATTCACTATGTAAAAATTCGTTCACCATGTAAGAACTTGTTCGTTATGCTTCAGAAGATTGGAGACTGACGAGAGTTAGGCTTGAGATGGATTAATGATTGTACATTGAGCATTGACCCCCCCTATACTGAATTTTATTGTTGTTAACAACCATTTGATCAATAAATATGAGAGATGCCCTCTCAAAAAAAAGAAATAATTATTGTATGATTATAGGTAGACTTCTACCCTAAGGAAATAGGTACCCTATGAAATTGTCAATATTCAACCATTTTGACTCAAACTCAATAATTTTGTGATTTAATATAGTACAACAAAAGTTCGTTCATCCTACATACATATATAGAGTATCTGCTATATAACAGTTGCTCTGGAAATACAAAGATTAATGAAATGAGACAAAATATTACTTGTTTATAAAGAATTCTTAACATAAAAGGATTTACCAGTAAGCATGTAGTAAACCTCATAATATGGAGGAAACTACATAATGATAAATTAATGATGTTAAAAGAAATTTTAAAAGCCTTTTTGAAAGAATACATACATAGAAATCATGTAATTATTTTTACTTTTGCTACAAGGGATGAATGCCTTATGGAACTGAATTGAGTTCAGCTTATTGCACTGAACTCTCAGAGTCAAAAGCCATCACCTGATCAAAAGCTAATAGTCATCCTGTTACTAAGAGCTCCTAACATATGAATATTTACTGTACACCCAAAACTGGGCTTAGTTTGTCTCTTTCAATCCTAAAAAACTCTGTGATGTTGTAATATTATGATGTTATGGATGAGGAAACTAAGGGAAAAGGGAAAGTTAGATAAGTTGCAGAACTGGAATTGCAGTCTGGAGTCTGTCACACACTTAGGTTCCTAACCATTAGCTATCTAAGCAGTAATGCCCTACTTTCCTGCAGTGGTTTTGATACGATTTCCTAATACTCTGTGAAACGTGCCACATTTGGGAAATGAGTCTGGAAGTGGGGAGCAGAGAAAAGGCAGGGATGAAGTGTGGAAGGCAAATGAAGAACGGGTCAGGACCAACTAGCTACAAAATTTGAAGTGCCCCATGCAAAATAAAAAGACAGGGCTCCTTGTTCAAAACGCAGGGGGAAAGTGTTCTGGAAGTACTAAAATATCAAGCTCTATCCTTGACTATCTCTGCACCCGTCATGGTGTACTTGTCATAACTATTGTGCTCTACAAGTCCTGGGATATCCCCAAGCAAGTGCGAATTCTTACAAGCTCCTGCACTCATTCACCCATGGGCCATGACTCTGCACTTGTGCAATCCACTCACTATCTACCCAGTGCCCTCATCCCACCAGATGTTGGACCCCCAGCCAGAGCCAGAGAAATCAAGTCAAATTCTTGATTCCCACAGGCTCACCATACCAACCCAGGGTAGAAATGGTATTACGATTTTTTTTTCCTGGGATGTGTGAGGTACTTATATGGGGTCAGGGAGTGGACACAAGGCTCCTCCCTGCCGAGTGCCATGGCCCTGACGGTCTGGGGCTGGGATAGCAGGTTTGCAGTTCTATTTCCAGGCTCCTGCTATGCACAGTTGGCAATTGTTGGAGAATGGCAAGGGGGAGGGCAGACAGGGCTGGGCCTGGGGGTGTGAGTGGTCCAGAATCAGTCTTGGGGATGTGGGAAGGCAAGGAGAGGTGGACTCTCTCATGAGCTAGGTTCCAAGTTGCTTCACTGTCCCATCAGACTGCACTTACAAAAATTCACAAATAAAATTGTTAAGAATTTCAAGACAGCACCAATAGAGCATTACACTCCAAGCATTGGGCTCTTCTGAGCATAGAGTCCCATGTGATTACACTGGATCCACACCCATGAAAGCTGGCCCTCAGAGTGACTGTGACACAGAACAGTGCAGAGTATAATAAAGCTAACCAGATAGTGTGCTATAAATATAGGAGTGCATATATTTTTTTGAATCACGGATTTTGTTTTCTTTGGGTATCTTTCTAGGAGTGGAATTACTGCGTCAAATGGTATTTCTATTTTCAGCTTTTTGAGGAACCTCTGTACTGCTTTCCAGAGTGGTTGCACCAATTTACATTCACCAACAGTGTAGGAGGGTTTCTATTTCTCTGCATCCTTACCAGCATTTGTTGTTGCTTATCTTTTAGATAGTGGCCATTCTAGTTGGTGTGAAGTGGTATCTCATTGTGGCTTTGATTTGCATTTCCCTGACGATTAGCAATGTGGAACATATTTTCATGTGATTGTTGGCTGTTTGCATTTCTTCTTTGGCGAAGTATCTGTTTAGGTCCTCCTCTGCCCATTTCTAACTTGGGTTATTTGTTTTTTGGGTCTTGAGGCATATGAGCTCTTTCTATATTTTGGATTGTTAACCGCTTATCAGATGAGTCATTTATGAATATATTCTCTCATACTGTAGGGTGCCTATTTGTTCTGCTGATGGTGTCCTTTGCTGTACAAAGCTTTTTAATTTGATGTAATTCCACTTGTTCATTTTTTATTTTGTTTCCCTTGCCTGAGGAGATGTGTCTAGGAAAAATTTGCTCATTCTTATATTCAAGATAGCCCAGATATGGAAACAAGCTAAGTGTCTATCAATGGATGAATGGATAAAGAAGATGTGGTACACATATATAATGGAATATTATTCAGCCATAAGAAGAAAAGAAATCCTACCATTTGCAACAACATGGATGGATCTAGAGGATACTATGCTTGGTGAAATAAGCCAGGTGGAGAAAGACAAATACCATATAATTTCACTTATTTGTGGAGTATAAAAACAAAGCAAAACAGAAGGAACAAAACTCATAGGAGCAACAGACTCATAGACACTGAGAAGGGACTAGTTACCTTGGAGGAGGGATGTATATACACATATATATATAGGATTTTATTGGAAAGGAAAACGATGGAAGGAAAATCAGTAGATCAGAGAAACAAGAGATAATAGGACAAGAAAGTTGTAAGGCACTCCAAATGAACAAGGTAACCAATTAGTAAAATCTGATGAATTGGGGTTAGGCATGGGGATAAACGAGGTACACAGAAACCTCTCTTGGTGTGCTTACCTGGAAGACAATGGTACAGCTAACAAACAGAAAAGAGAAGATGGAGCAATAGATTTGACAAAATGATGAGTTTAATTTTAAACGTGTGTTTTAGGAACCAGGATATGTCCATAGGCATGTGGCTAAATGGGAATTCAGGCACTCAACATTGAGAACCCAGTTGGAGATAATAACTACCACCTACCTAGGAATCATCCACTGAGGATGATAGTTTAAGGAACTGGAATGGGTACGTGTGAGCAGGAAGAAAAAGAGGCAGAGAATGAAGGAGACATTCCTTAGAGAATATAAGCAGATGGAAGGTGTGGAGAAGAGGCAGAATCAGAAAAGTCTGGCTTATTCAAATTATTAAGTAATGATTTTTCTCTGATACCACAAGGAGGAATAACACAGCTTGACCAAAAAAAATGTTGCTTCCTGATCATCACTGAAAATCTACTGTCAAGAGAACTTACCTAGGAAAACAGTGGCAATCAATCAATTCACATCATGCCACTAGATTTGGGAAAGTTTAGTACCATATTTCCTAACCATGCAAACACTGCTATTTTCACAAACCCTGTAAGGAGTAGAGTTAAAACATTTACTGTCAGAATTGCATTGCCTTAGAACAAAAGCCATAGCAAGCATTTGTTCATGGACTCGTTGAAAGTGGCAGCTGACTGGCTGGGGAAGGTATGTGGGAGAACACAGTGAAACACTAATTATCTTGGACTGTTCAGGGGAAAAGACTTTCATGTTGCTCTGGTTTTCTTTGTAAAATAACTGAGAAAAAAAAAGAAAGTTTTCCCTTCAAATATTACCATTGAAAATGTTTTGAAAACACCTAGATTGTTGCTAGAGTAATAAGTAAGATTTAACATTACAATAAAACTCACAAACAGCCCTATTCTCTAGCATTCTGGTTAACAGTCTGTAAATTTGATTCAGTAGTAATGTGATTAATGTGGAGTTTTTATAGAATAGCACATCTCTGTATTAAATATCTAAACTACCTTTCTGCTTTCTCTCTTCACTGTTCTGCATAGGTCAGACTCTATAAACATGGACATGATTTGGTCTTTGTTTCATGTAGAAATTTCTCATGCCATCCTCTGCTGTTCATTAGAACATCACAGTGAACAAATGATGGTAAGCCAGATGACTTACATGAGAAAATCTTTGAGTTCAAGAGCTGTATTTTTCCTCTTATTTCCTGTGCTTAGGTTTGCTTGGTTTGGGTATTTTCAATTTCCCTTATAGGGGTTTTGTTTAGCATGCTTATTGTTTTCTCTGCAGAAAGCAATCACAAAAGTAACATAATTTCTATTTTTTTAAAAAGCAAATATACAGGAGATTCATGAATAGGCCAAGACTGATGACCAAAAATCTGGCCCATGACAAGCAATGCATTTGAAGTTCTGCTGACCCAGAGCACATCCATCACATGGTCAAATGTATGCAATGCAGTGTCAGGATTTCTACTTCTGGCTGGAAACTACAGCCACAGGGAGACTGGCAACCGGTGAAAACAGGACTCTGAAGGAACACAGGCTTTCAAGAAGGAATGGGAGAGGCAGCAGTGTAAAAACACACATAGCACCTGAAAAGCAAAGAACATTCCCTGCAAATACACACTGGGGGAGAAATGACCGTTTCAGACACTAACAGAGGTATAAGCATTGGTGGTGTTAACTTTCATAAGCAAAGGCAGACCTTTATTAAGAAAGATGCAATCACAACAGGTTAAATATACAATGAAATGCTTACACTGGAGCTGCATATTCATAGACTGAAAGCCACAATGCAAGGTTTAGTTTGAAAGCATTTGAAAACGGTCAATCCATGAAAGAAAAAGACCTAATAAATAGTATAAATATAAACAGAGCAATAAAATTATTCATTGGAAAAACAAACCTGAGAAAATGCCCTAAGCACATTTAAATGAGAAAACAAATCTATCCAGCGTTCTAACCTCACTCACTCGACAGTCGTTCTTTGTATGCACTCATTATAACATATAGTCTAGTTATCTTTGACATCCTTAGAATTCGCACCTCCAGGTTCTTATCCTAGAAGCTTAATAAATATTAATGCAAATCTTTGGATTTTCTGGATCTTCCTGGAAATGAATGTAATTTCTGCCAGAAGCTGGTACTCATTCAACAAGTCTGGACCCAGGGAAATACAGAGTTTCTGGAAATAGGGAGTTCTTCAAGAGCATTGGCACAAAGGAGATTCCTAATGGGGAAGAGGGGGGTGGGGAAAGACACTGTAAAGCTATTGATAGGGTTCAGGATGCACTACCTCAAAATATGACAACTTGGCATTTGAGTATTTTAAGCTGAAGGAGTTTGAGAAAACAGCAGAAGAGGAAGCTCACTCTGAACTTCCTGCTGCCCTTATTCCTGAAACAGGTCATCAAACCCTCATGTGAAAGGTGCCCACCTACACCCAGAGGAAATCTTGAAACATCCTTATCTTCTAAGATGATACTGAGAAGAAACCTAACAAACAGGCCCTGTGGACTTTTCCTGTGTTTATTACACTGACCTCATTGATCTACCACAATTCTACATGACTGCCCATTCTTCATCAAATCTAGCACAAAAATACTCAGGTTTAAGAAATTTGGACAGGTTTCAAAGAAACAGTAGTATTTATTCTTTCATTTATTATCTAGCAATCTATCTAAATCATGATTCTTATCACTTTTCCACCACAGCTAAATTCTTCTGACTTTCAACACACTCCGTGAACAGGCCACGCTCCCCCAACCTGCTGGTCACTAGGCTGCACCATGCACCCTGCTGTAACCAGCTACATCCTCACCAGCCCATGAATAACTGTGTTGATGCCTTCACTTGGGTTCCCTTCTCCTAGAAAGCTGACTTCCCCCTACTTAGTAATTAAAACCCATCCTTATACAAGTCATCCTTAACTTTTGCAGGATTATTCAGTTTTTCTAAACTCTGACCTCCTACACTGACACATATTATTCTCTACTCCATTTCCCTTCCACAAAAATTACTTAAGCCTTTGTTATCCACTGGACACTGGTCCAGATGCCCTGGATAAGCAGTTGTGAGCAAAATCCCCAAATCAAGAAAATTCATATGTGTACTTTGGGATAAGAAAGAAACTCATGGGGGGGGCGGAGCCAAGATGGTGGCATGAGTAGAGCAGTGGAAATCTCCTCCCAAAAACACATAGAGCTATGAAAATATAACAAAGAAAAATCTTCCTAAAATAGAGACCACAGGACACAGGACAACATCCAGACCACATCCACACCTGCAAGAACCCAGCGCCTTGTGAAGGGGGTAAGATACAAGCCCCGGCCCGGCGGGACCCGAGCACCCCTCCCCCCGGCTCCCGGCGGGTGGAGAGAAACCGGAGCGGTTTTTTTATTTTTTTTTTTTGGCGAGCGCTTTTTGGAAGCCTTAGAGGGACGGGCCCCCGTTGCTGGGGAGGCAGGGTGGCGGGACCGGTGAGGAGGTGCCTGGGAACGGCGCCGGAGGACAAAGAATATCCCGCGTTTCTCCCTGCGAGACCTGGGGGCGGGTGCCTGAGACCGGTGCCTGAGGACGGAGGAGGTCGCGCGTTTTTCCCCTTTTTTTTTTTTTTCTCTTTTTGGCGAGCGCTTTTTGGAAGCCTTGAAGGGACGGGGACCCCAGTGCTAGGGAGGCACGGTGGCGGGACTGGTGAGCGGGTGGCTGGGACTGGCGCCTGAGGACAAAGAATATCCCCCGTTTTTCCCTGCGGGACCAGTGGGCGGGTGCCTGAGACCGGCACTTGAGGACAGAGGAAATCGCGCGTTTTTCCCCTTTTTTTTTTCTCTTTTCTGCGAGTGCTTTTTGGAAGCCTAAAAGGGACAGGGACCCCGGTGCTAGGGAGGCAGGGCGGCGGGACTGGTGAGCGGGTGCCTGGGACCGGCACCTGAGGACAAAGAATATCCCGCATTTTTCCCTGTGGGACCGGTGGGTGGGTGCCTGAGACCAGCACCTGAGGACGGAAGAAATCGCGCGTTTTTCCCCTTTTTTTTCTCTCTTTTTGCCGAGTGCTTTTTGGAAGCCTTGAAGGGACAGGGACCCCGGTGCTAGGGAGGCAGGGCGGCGGGACTGGTGAGCGGGTGCGTGGGACCAGTGCCTGAGGACAAAGAATATTGAGCGTTCCTTCCCTGCGGGACCGGTGGGTGGGTGCTTTTTGGAAGCCTTGAAAGGACAGGGACCCTGGTGCTAGGGAGACAGGGCAGCAGGACCAGTGAGCGGGTGCCTGGGACTGGCACCTGAGGACAAATTGGACAAAAAAAAAAAAAAATTGCTTGTTTTTTCCTTTTTTTTCCTTTTTTTTTTCTCTTTCTTTCTGTTGCCTCTCTCATTGTTGCTGCTGTTGTTTTGGTTTGGAGAGTGCTTTTTGGAAATCTTAAAGGGGCAGGACAGGTCACTTAGACCAGAAGCAGGGAATCTGGGGATCTCTGGGCACTCTAACCCCCTGGGCAGCAGGGAGCACAGAGGCCCCTCACGGAGATAAATAGTCTCCTGGCTGCTCCCCCTCCAACGGGGCTCCACCATTTTGGAGGAACAGCCCCAGCCAGGCCAAGCCCACAGCAACAGCGGAGATAAACCCCAAAGCAACTGGGCAGGAAGCAGAAGCCCTGTCTGCGCACAGCTGCCCAGCACAAGCCACTAGAGGTCGGTATTCTCCCAGGAAAAGGCCACAAACCAACAAGAAGGGAAGCTCTTCCAGCGGTCACTTGTACCAGCTCTGCAAACTATCTCTATCACCATGAAAAGGCAAAACTACAGGCAGACAAAGATCACAGAGACAACACCTGAGAAGGAGACAGACCTAACTAGTCCTCCTGAAAAAGAATTCAAAATAAAAATCATGAACATGCTGACAGAGATGCAGAAAAAAATGCAAGAGCAATGGGATGAGATGCAGAGAAAAATGCAAGAGCAGTGGGATGAAGTCCGGAAGGACATCACAGATGTCAGGAAAGAGATCACAGAAGTGAAACAATCCCTGGAAGGATTTATAAGCAGAATGGATAAGATGCAAGAGGCCATTGAAGGAATAGAAGCCAGAGAACAGGAACGTATAGAAGCTGACATAGAGAGAGATAAAAGGATGTCCAGGAATGAAACAACACTAAGAGAAATATGTGACCAATACAAAAGGAAAAACATTAGTATTATAGGGATACCAGAAGAGGAAGAAAGAGGAAAAGGGATAGAAAGTGTCTTTGAAGAAATAATTGCTGAAAACTTCCCCAAACTGGGGGAGGAAATAATCGAACAGACCATGGAACTTTACAGAACCCCCAACAGAAAGGAACCAAGGAGGACAACACCAAGACACATAATAATTAAAATGGCAAGGATCAAGGACAAGGAAAGAGTTTTAAAGGCAGCTAGAGAGAAAAAGGTCACCTATAAAGGAAAACCAATCAGGCTAACATCAGACTTCTCAACAGAAACCCTACAGGCCAGAAGAGAATGGCATGATATACTTAATGCAATGAAACAGAAGGGCCTTGAACCAAGGATACTGTATCCAGCACGACTATCATTTAAATATGATGGTGGGATCAAACAATTCCCAGACAAGCAAAAGCTGAGGGAATTTGCTTCCCACAAACCACCTCTACAGGGCATCCTACAGGGACTGCTCTAGATGGGAGCACCCCTAAAAAGAGCACAGAACAAAACACACAACATATGAAGAATGGAGGAGGAGGAATAAGAAGGGAGAGAAGAAAAGACTCTCCAGACAGTGTATATAACAGCTCAATAAGCGAGCTAAGTTAGGCAGTAAGATACTAAAGAAGCTAACCTTGAACCTTTGGTAACCACGAATCTAAAGCCTGCAATGGCAATAAGTACATATCTTTCAATAGTCACCCTAAATGTAAATGGACTTAATGCACCAATCAAAAGACATAGAGTAATAGAATGGATAAAAAAGCAAGACCCATCTATATGCTGCTTACAAGAAACTCACCTTAAACCCAAAGATAAGCATAGACTAAAAGTCAAGGGATGGAAAAACATATTTCAGGCAAACAACAGTGAGAAGAAAGCAGGGGTTGCAGTACTAATATCAGACAAAATAGACTTCAAAACAAAGAAAGTAACAAGAGATAAAGAAGGCCACTACATAATGATAAAGGGCTTAGTCCAACAAGAGGATATAACCATTCTAAATATATATGCACCCAATACAGGAGCACCAGCATATGTGAAGCAAATACTAACAGAACTAAAGAGGGAAATAGACTGCAATGCATTCATTGTAGGAGACTTCAACACACCACTCACCCCAAAGGATAGATCCACCGGGCAGAAAATAAGTAAAGACACACAGGCACTGAACAACACACTAGAACAGATGGACCTAATAGACATCTATAGAACTTTACATCCAAAAGCAACAGGATATACATTCTTCTCAAGTGCACATGGAACATTCTCCAGAATAGACCACATACTAGCTCACAAAAATAGCCTCAGTAAATTCCACAATATTGAAATTCTACCAACTAATTTTTCAGACCACAAAGGTATGAAAGTAGAAATAAATTCTACAAAGAAAACAAAAAGGCTCACAAACACATGGAGGCTTAACAACATGCTACTAAATAATCAATGGATCAATGAACAAATCAAAATAGAGATCAAGGAATATATAGAAACAAATGACAACAACAACACTAAGCCCCAACTTCTGTGGGATGCAGCGAAAGCAGTCTTAAGAGGAAAGTATATAGCAATCCAGGCACACTTGAAGAAGGAAGAACAATCCCAAATGAATAGTCTAACATCACAATTATTAAAACTGGAAAAAGAAGAACAAATGAGGCCTAAAGTCAGCAGAAGGAGGGACATAATAAAGATCAGAGAAGAAATAAACAAAATTGAGAAGAATAAAACAATAGCAAAAATCAACGAAACCAAGAGCTGGTTCTTTGAGAAAATAAACAAAATAGATAAGCCTCTAGCCCAACTTATTAAGAGAAAAAGAGAGTCAACACAAATCAACATAATCAGAAATGAGAATGGAAAAATCACGACAGACTCCACAGAAATACAAAGAATTATTAAAGACTACTATGAAAACCTATATGCCAACAAGCTGGAAAACCTAGAAGAAATGGACAACTTCCTAGAAAAATACAACCTCCCAAGACTGACCAAGGAAGAAACACAAAAGTTAAACAAACCAATTACAAGCAAAGAAATTGAAACAGTAATCAAAAAACTACCCAAGAACAAAACCCTGGGGCCGGACGGATTTACCTCGGAATTTTATCAGACACACAGAGAAGACATAATACCCATTCTCCTTAAAGTGTTCCACAAAATAGAAGAAGAGGGAATACTCCCAAACTCATTCTATGAAGCCAACATCACCCTAATACCAAAACCAGGAAAAGACCCCACCAAAAAAGAAAATTACAGACCAATATCCCTGATGAATGTAGATGCAAAAATACTCAATAAAATATTAGCAAACAGAATTCAACAGTATATCAAAAGGATCATACACCATGACCAAGTGGGGTTCACCCCGGGGATGCAAGGATGGTACAACATTCGAAAATCCATCAACATCATCCACCACATCAACAAAAAGAAAGACAAAAACCACATGATCATCTCCATAGATGCTGAAAAAGCATTTGACAAAATTCAACATCCATTCATGATAAAAACTCTCAGCAAAATGGGAATAGAGGGCAAGTACCTCAACATAATAAAGGCCATATATGATAAACCCACAGCCAGCATTATACTGAACAGCGAGAAGCTGAAAGCATTTCCACTGAGATCGGGAACCAGACAGGGATGCCCACTCTCCCCACTGTTATTTAACATAGTACTGGAGGTCCTAGCCACGGCAATCAGACAAAACAAAGAAATACAAGGAATCCAGATTGGTAAAGAAGAAGTTAAACTGTCACTATTTGCAGATGATATGATACTGTACATAAAAAACCCTAAAGACTCCACTCCAAAACTACTAGAACTGATATCGGAATACAGCAAAGTTGCAGGATACAAAATCAACACACAGAAATCTGTAGCTTTCCTATACACTAACAACGAATCAATAGAAAGAGAAATCAGGAAAACAATTCCATTCACCATTGCATCAAAAAGAATAAAATACCTAGGAATAAACCTAACCAAGGAAGTGAAAGACTTATACTCTGAAAACTACAAGTCACTCTTAAGAGAAATTAAAGGGGACACTAATAAATGGAAACTCATCCCATGCTCATGGCTAGGAAGAATTAATATCGTCAAAATGGCCATCCTGCCCAAAGCAATATACAGATTTGATGCAATCCCTCTCAAATTACCAGCAACATTCCTCAATGAATTGGAACAAATAATTCAAAAATTCATATGGAAACACCAAAGACCCCGAATAGCCAAAGCAATCCTGAAAAAGAAGAAAAAAGTAGGGGGGATCTCACTCCCCAACTTCAAGCTCTACTACAAAGCCATAGTAATCAAGACAATTTGGTACTGGCACAAGAACAGAGCCACAGACCAGTGGAACAGATTAGAGACCCCAGAAATTAACCCAAACATATATGGTCAATTAATATTTGATAAAGGAGCCATGGACATACAATGGCAAAATGACAGTCTCTTCAACAGATGGTGCTGGCAAAACTGGACAGCTACATGTAGGAGAATGAAACTGGACCATTGTCTAACCCCATATACAAAGGTAAACTCAAAATGGATCAAAGACCTGAATGTAAGTCACGAAACCATTAAACTCTTGGAAAAAAACATAGGCAAAAACCTCTTAGACATAAACATGAGTGATCTCTTCTTGAACATATCTCCCCGGGCAAGGAAAACAACAGCAAAAATGAGCAAGTGGGACTACATTAAGCTGAAAAGCTTCTGTACAGCGAAAGACACCATCAATAGAACAAAAAGGAACCCTACAGTATGGGAGAATATATTTGAAAATGACAGATCTGATAAAGGCTTGACGTCCAGAATATATAAAGAGCTCACATGCCTCAACAAACAAAAAACAAATAACCCAATTAAAAAATGGGCAGAGGAACTGAACAGACAGTTCTCCAAAAAAGAAATACAGATGGCCAAGAGACACATGAAAAGATGCTCCACATCGCTAATTATCAGAGAAATGCAAATTAAAACTACAATGAGGTATCACCTCACACCAGTAAGGATAGCTGCCATCCAAAAGACAAACAACAACAAATGTTGGCGAGGCTGTGGAGAAAGGGGAACCCTCCTACACTGCTGGTGGGAATGTAAATTAGTTCAACCACTGTGGAAAGCAGTATGGAGGTGCATCAAAATGCTCAAAACAGACCTACCATTTGTCCCAGGAATTCCACTCCTAGGAATTTACCCTAAGAACGCAGCAATCAAGTTTGAGAAAGACAGATGCACTCCTATGTTTATCGCAGCACTATTTACAATAGCCAAGAATTGGAAGCAACCTAAATGTCCATCGGTAGATGAATGGATAAAGAAGATGTGGTACATATACACAATGGAATACTACTCAGCCATAAGAAGTGGAAAAATCCAACCATTTGCAGCAACATGGATGGAGCTGGAGAGTATTATGCTCAGTGAAATAAGCCAAGCGGAGAAAGAGAAATACCAAATGATTTCACTCATCTGAGGAGTATAGGAACAAAGGAAAAACTGAAGGAACAAAACAGCAGCAGAATTACAGAACCCAAAAATGGACTAACAGGTACCAAAGGGAAAGGAACTGGGGAGGATGGGTGGGCAGGGAGGGATAAGGGTGGGGAAGAAGAAGGGGGGTATTAAGATTAGCATGCATGTGGGGGAGGGAGAAAGGGGAGGGTGGGCTGCACAACACAGAGAGGACAAGTAGTGACTCTACAACATTTTGCTAAGCTGATGGACAGTAACCGTAATGTGGTTGTTAGGGGGGACCTGATATAGGGGAGAGCATAGTAAACATAGTATTCTTCAGGTAAGTGTAGATTAAAAATTTAAAAAAAAAAAGAAAGAAAGAAAGAAAAGGGGGATTACTCCTTAACAGGATAAAACTATTGGTAAATCAAAGATCAACGCATGCTTTAAATATCCTTAATGTTGATCACTTAAAGGGTATCAGATGATCAGCTATGGAGGTACTCTTTTCTGATAATATTCCTTTCTCTTAATTAAAAAAAAAAAAAAAAGCAGTTACTGTGTGCTGACCTCCAATGAGTTCTGCACAGTGGTATAGAGGGCATGTCAAAGTGTGGGCAAAGGGTCTGTTTGTTTCTACGCAGAAGATCAAGGCCTAGCTTGGATACCCAGAAAATGAACTAAGATACGATATGAGGAGGAGCTTCCGGCATCAGCACTCTCTGGAGGACTCGTGCCGGGGGATGATCATCAAAAAGCCTCCACAGGGATCCGGACGATGCTGTGGTTGTGGCTGCATCCAGCCCACCGTCTCCTGGACTTGCCATAAGAAGGAGGAGGGAGATGTCTAGGCTGGCATGTGCATACAGTGAGACAACGAATTTGACTGGATCTGTACTGTTGGAACTCAACCAGGAGTTGGGAGGGGTGCAAGTTGTAGCACCGCAAAATCTCATGACTATAGACTATCTATGGTTAAAAGAACATATGGGATGTGAACAGATCCCAGAAATGGGCTGCTTTAATTTGTCTGATGGTTCAAGTACAGTTGGAAAATATCCATCATATCATAGATAAATTTTCACAAATGCCTAGGGTGCCTAAATGGTTTTCTTGGCTTCACTGGAGATGGCTGGTAATTTATAGATTTGCTTTGTTTATGTCACCGTATTCCTATTATGTTAATATGTGTGTGCAAATTAGTTAGTAGTTTAAAACCTATACATACTTAAGGTACTATACAAGAAGATATGTCAAAGAAATAATCAATCCTCCCAAGTTTCCTTCATATGCTACATCTATAGCTTTTCTTCTTCCTTCCTAATTACAAACCTTAAATAGAATTCGTGCCTCATATCGAATTTACCGAGTATCATAATTCCTCCAGGTGGTAAAGATACCTCGAGACAAGTGCTGGGCATAGAAGCCACAGGGCATAAATCTGCAAAGAAGTAAAAAGCTAACCTTTGCAAACAATATGGCTTCTCTCTCACTTACCAACTTTACATTTCCCTGTATGGCCCCGGAAGATGACTGGTTAGCCAGAGACGGGTAAGATTCCTCAAGGGAGGAACAACCTAAGACAGGCACAGTCGCAGGGGGGCCATCAGGTGAGAATTTGGGGATCAACAGAGGTGAGGCTCAGAACCTCACCCCCCCTGCTTTGAGAGAAATCTTCTGCATCCGTGGATGTCTTGCTGCCCTTGTCTAGCCTGGATTAATACTTAGTCCATAGGCACACACCTGATCATCTGATCATCTACATTTGCCTTCTTACAGCACTAAACTATGTTTTCTACCTTTATCTTGCATCTACCTACCACTTCAGCATTTTATTAAAAATAAAAATAATAATAATAATAGGAGAAATGTGGGATCAACATATAAATCAAGTACAAAAATCAAATGAATATTCATATTTGACCTGATTGTTTATAGGTCATATTGCATGATCAAAACCGAAAGTTTCTGTGATGAATGCCCTTGTACGGTTCACCATGTAAGAATTTATTCACTCTGTAAGAATTCGTTCACCATGTAAGAACTTGTTCGTTATGCTTCAGAAGATTGGAGACTGACGAGAATTAGGCTTGAGATGGATTAATGATTGTACATTGAGCATTGACCCCCCTATACTGAATTTTATTGTTGTTAACAACCATTTGATCAATAAATATGAGAGATGCCCTCTCAAAAAAAAAAAAATTTTAAATGTTAATTTTAGATGTAATATTAATAACCTGAATAGCACCACAAAGTGTTTAGTGAAAAACCATTAAATATTTGTTTGGAAAATTATCTTAAAGTCTTATGGAACAGGAACATGGAAAGAATAATACTAAAATTTTAGTTTGATAGATAACATTAACTAAAGTAAGGAATAAAAGAGAAAGATTAGGCTGGCTTGGGATGGAAGACAATCCACCTATTGTCCATATGTAAGTAGAAAAAATTTTTATGGAGTTTAGTGAAAATGTCAGACTCTCACCTGAGTCCTTGAACATTTCCCCTTTTCTGGATGATTTCACCATATCCTGGCATTCTCTATGGCTCCCCATCTTACTCTACTGTATTTTTCTACAGCACTTAATACCTTCTAACATAATATAAAGCATTTTTGTGTACTTTTGTTTGCCTCTCCCATGCCTCCTTGCCAAATGTAAATTCTGTGTGGGCAGGGATTTGGCTGTTGTCATCTCTGTAATATTCATGGCACTTAGAACAGGTCCTCCGTGTAGAGAAGCCCCGGTAAATATTTGTAGGATGGTTGAAGAAAAGGGCATCTTCTCCATGAAACTTATCCTAAAAAACTTTCATCTTGTATTTACTCTATCATAGCACTTTTCACACCATACATTTAAAAAAAAGTTTATGTGAAATTCATGTAACATAAAATTAACCATTTTAAAGTGTACAATTCAGCAGGACATTCACAATGTTAGTACATTTAGTACACTCACAATGTTGTGCAATTACCACCCCATCTAATTTCATTAGCCCAAGAAAACCCTATAGCCATTAAGCCAATCACTCCCCGTTCTCTCCTACCCCAGCACCTGGAAACCAGCAATCTGCTTCTGTGTCTATAGACTTAACTGTTCTGGGTATTTCATACAAATGGAATGCTATATAATATGTGACCTTTAGTGTCTAGGTTCTTTTAGTTAACATAATGCTTTTGAAGTTCATCGGTGGTGTAGGATGTATCAGATCTTCATTCCTTTTTATTATAGCTGAAGAATATTACAGCTGAATAATATTCCATTGTATGTATATACCACATTTTCTTTACCCATTATCTGTCAAAGGATATTTGGTCTGTTTCCACCTTTTTGCTATTGTGAATAAAACCGTATTTCAATTGGTAAAAAAAAAAAAAAAAAAAAGAAAGAACCTCATGACTTGTTTAGTCAATGGTATTATAATAGCTTTGCATGGTGAGAGAGCATAACTACACTTACCGTGGTGAGCATTTTGTAATGCACATAACTGTCAAATCACTATGGTTGCACACCTGAAACATGTATGTCAACTATATTTCAATTAAAAATATAAGAAACAAATGAAACTCCTCTAAATTATTTATTAATAAAATGTTACTGAAATTTTTTTGTTAACCTTTTCTCTCTCAAGTTCTTAGTGTGAAATCTTAGAGCTCAATGACTTTCACATGTCTTCCCAACTCAAACACTATTTCTGTGATGTACTGATTCTACACAGAGTTTGTCTTAGCAGATCAAAAAGGGTACTATGCCTAAAAGTCTCCCCTTCGGCTTTTTTAGTTCTTAGGCAGTAGCACCTTCTACCAGCAACCCAGACTGGGCAGTTACTTAAGACCCTCTCCTTTCCTCCTTCCTTCCCTCATCTTTAATTAATTCATCATGTCTAGTCAATTTAACTTCCTATGCCTTTCTCAAATCCATGTGCATCTTTCCATTCCCACTGCCTTAGCCTAGGATCATGCTCTTTCCATTTCTCCCCTGACTGATCACAGTACCTCCATTCCTATCCTCATTTTCAGTCCCTTGTCCATAATGTTTGTGAGTGCTTTTTATTAAATGCATATCCAACCATACCCCTCTCCTGCTAAATTTATTTGATGGATGGCTATATGCCTTTGAGATAAAACCCAATCACCTAACATGGTGCTATCCCATGACTTCTCTCTCCAGGCTATCAGTACCTACCTTTACAACCTTAATCTTCAGCAATGCTGCAAGTCCTTGAAACTCTCTAAACATATGTTCTCATACCTCTAATTTCTATATTCTGTTTCTCTGCCCAGAATGACTTGCTTCTGTCCTCCGCACTCTACAGGTGGTTTAATGAATTAAAGATTGAACTCAAGTGTATAGTCTTTTCCAAGAAGTCTTTGAACTCAACCTAATCCTCATCCTTCAATCCAGCCTCTAGAATGGATTAGCTACCTTTTCGTAACACATTTATATACTTTCAACATTGAACTCTAAAGCAACTGTCCATCTCCCCAACTAGACTGGGGTTTTAGGGGTAGGGTATTCCTTAAAGGCAGATACTATGTTTTATTCCATCTTTGCAATCATCCCTCAAAGCACACTTCCTGGCACAACGGAAAATTTCAGTAATGACTGAATGAATGCATAGACAAAGTATTCAAACACTTGCTGATTTAATTGACACCTAGTTCTTTGGAGTATAAACAGAACCTTATGATCTTTTATACATCTAAGAAGAAAATGATTAAGCTTTACTCCATTAAAAAAATGAAGATGTTTTAAGTTAATACACTTCATAGGAAGAAATAAACACATAATTTAGCAGTGAAAAAGTGGCTTTTTCACTGGTAAATTGATAAAGCAGAATCTCACCATCAAAGAGTGAACCCAGCAATTATCTGTGACATGCTATTCCTTTTAAGCTATCAAATACTGCTTTAAGCTAATAATGGGTACTTTAAAATATTCATCATTTCTGTCTGACAGTTTTAACAATTGTTTAGCAACAGTTCTATTTCTTCTAAGGATAGTAAATGCCAATGACTATTCTTCCCCCACCCCCAGTTTTATTGAAAAATAATTGACATATAATGTTATGTAAGTTTGAGGTGTATAATGTGTTGAGTTGACACCCTTACATATATTGCAAAATTACCACCACAGCATTAGCTAACACCTGCATCATTTCTAACTATCATTCTAATTTTTCTAATAATTATTTCCTTTTTGTGGTGAGAACATTTAACATTTACTCTTAGCAACTTTCTCTGATTTATTCACTTAACATTATTCCCTCAAGGTCCATCCATGTTGTTGCAAACAGCAAGAAGTCCTTCTTTTTCATGGCTGAGTAATATTCCACTGTGAGTGAGTGTGAGTATGTGTGTGTGTGTGTGTGTGTTGTGTCTTCTTTATTCATTCATCTGTTAATGGACATCTGTTAATGAATGTTAGTTACATATTTTAGCTATTGTAAATAATGCTGCAGGAAACATGGAAGTGCAGATATTTCTTTGAGATCCAGTTTTAATTTCATGTGGATATATACCAAGAAGCAGAATTGGTGGATCATATGGTAGTTCTATTTTAATTTTTTGAGGGACCTTTGTAATGTTTTTCATAGTGGCTTCACCAATTTACAATTTCACCAACAGTTCACATGGTGTTTTTTTTTCTTCATATCCTTGTCAACACTTATTATTTCTCGTCTTTTTTGATAATAGCTATTCTAACAGGTATGTGATAATAATTCATTGTGGTTTCAATTTGCATTTCCCTGATGATATGTGATGTTGAACATCTTTTCATGTACATGTTGGCCATTTGTAGGACCTCTTTAGAAAAAAACGTCTATTCAGTTCCTCTACCCATTTTTGGATGTTTTTGCTATTGAGTTGTGTAAGTCCTTTATGTATTTTGGATATTTATCCTTATCAGAAATAAGGTCTGCAAATATTTTCTCCCATTTGGTAGGCTGTCTTTTCATTTTGTTGATTATTTCCTTTGCTGTGCAGAAGCTTTTTGGTTTGATGTAGTCCCATGTCTTTCTGCTTTTGTTGACTATTACGTACATTTAACAAATTCAAATATAAGCAATAACATGATAAAGTAAGGAACAGAAAGAATGCATGTAAATTCACTTCAGTCAAACATGCAAGGACTGGAAATCAGACACTTTCCCTCAGCACAATTCATGCAAGTCCCTTTCTTGACACACAAACCTTAGTTTTAAGCAAGAGGTCCTTAGAAGGCAAATACAGGCATATTATGTTATTTTAACTACAGTTTTAATGCCATTCAAAAAATATGCATAGAACTAATTAAGAACTTTCAGAAATATTATAAAGATATAATTATACAATTAGATTTTTTTTTCTAATATAAGGCAGATTAATGAAAGTGGAGGGCATGTAAGGAAAAGGGAAGTGGAACCCTAACTAGGTGCTCTTCAGCTCCTTTTCAATTTTTTCTACTCATCCAAATGATAATAATGCTTAGGCTGCAAAGGACTAGTATATCTAAAATGAGAAAAGTCTTATCCATACCCCAGTATAGCTTATAAAATTGTTCATAAACAATCTCTGACAGTGTATTTCATTAGATGAAAGTACGTTATAGTAACAAAGTCATAATTAACAATTTATGTTATTAAACTAACTTTACTATGAGCTTATTTTACTAAGAATACAACACAGTAGCACTCTGAAAACATAATATTTTTATCAAGTAGTCTTCAGTGATAAGATTTTGAACAACCCACTGGGCCTTGAAAAATGAAGAAGGTTTAAAAAGTAAAGATGAAATGAATCAGGAAACAGGGAAGGTAAGAACAATTCAGATGACAAAGAATATGGTGCAATTACAATATGCATTTGAGTAGAGTATTAATTTGGCTATGTAGCCTTCAATACTTTGTCCATACTGTCAGAGTTCTTTTTCTGATGTAGGCAAGCCTACGTAAAGCTGCATGTAATTTTTTAAAATACAGCATCTCCTCACATAGTGAAACACAGAAAGGGGTACTTAATATATATGCTGTTGGAGACTGCAACCATAAAGATCTCTTTTTCTCTTGACATAAGAAAAGAAAAAAACAGAAAAAGATCGTTTTTGAATTAAAGCCCAGTTAGATGCTCTAAGTATCTCCCTGAATTTAATACCTTAGCACTTAGTCCTATTTCCAAAGGTGTGGGTGAATGTAACCTCTATATAGAATCTGGGTCTTTGAAATAGCCAATTTTAGAGCTTCTGAACACCTGTGTAAATTTGAACACTAATTTAGAGGGAATCAAGTTTATGAATTTTAACCAAATTTGAACATTTGAACACTAATTTAGAGGGAATCAAATTTATGGATTTAAACCAATCTCAGGTCATTAGGCTAATCTTCAACTCAACACCTAACACCAGGAGTGTTCCTTTCCTAGAGGCCTCCTCATTTTTTTCACATGAACAGAAGGTTTCATTCTAGCATACAGTGCATAGCACAGAAAAAGGAAAAAAAACACAGTGTAAGGATACCTGTTGGTAACAGCTCCATGGGAAGCAAAGAGAAAAGCCAGGGGAATATTAAAAGCAGGAGGAGGCAGCCAGAAAAATGGTCACTTGCCTGTTGAGATAAAGACCAGCTAATACATTAAGATCAGTAACTTGGAGAAAATGTGTTTGAAACACATTGGAAAGGCCGACAGCACAGAGCAGGTGTGAAAGTGCTTTTACTAGATTAAAAGTGTAAGCTCTTTGAGGCCAAGGATCAAGTCTTGCCTCCTTCATCACCCCTGGTATCACCCCTGAATATGATAGATCCACAATTTTTCTAACAAACAGATGTTCAGATGCACAGATATGTGAATGCACACTATGTTTACCACTTATGACACTAGATGCAAAGGGTTACAAAGTGACTAATTTTTTTTTTAAGATTTCAAAAGGTTTGTGCTTGAATGGCTAGGTATTCAAGGACACTCAAAGCAAATCACATTCATATTTGTGCTGAAATTTTAAAAGATTCCTGAAGTTTAGTTATTCAGGTAACGATAACTAGGATAAAAATATTTTTCCTTGCATATTTGATTTTTGCTGTATGTCATTGTATCTGCATCATTATATGAGAGTATTAATGTCATTCTGAGAATTTTTACCTTTGATATGGTTTTTCCCACCCTTAAACACACACAGGCTTCTATTTGGTTCTGAACAGTGTTCAAAACACAAGGAACCAAAGTTATAACATCCATAAACTTTTCCTTCTACATCGGCACTAAAAGCCTCACCTTACTGTTGAGCATCTTCTCACTGTCCTTGGGGGTGGGGAACAGTACTTATAATAACTTCCTCTCCATTGGCTTCATAAATTTTCTAACAATTATGTGCCCTGAATGCATTTATATTTTGCTACCTTTGAAGAGAAGTAAAAAATATTGAAAATTAAAAGCTTTGAAAACCTAGCTCAGAAGAGAAAGGGCTTAAGTGCTTTAAACATTATAATAAACACTTTATTTGCCTTCAGCTGACTGCCCTCGAATGAAAAAAAATCAAGAAACACACAAACAAAACCAGAATTGATTAGCTCTTCTCCTCCTGTGTTCCCAACTGCTGTTCACTTGGCAGGAAAAAGAAAATGACAGTGTATAGGTCACAGTCTTGCTCATTCTAGTGTGTGGCCCTTCCTGGTGAGCAGTCTGTTTAAGCCACAGGCCCCTCCGTCAGTGTTTTCCCAAATCAGAAAGGGGTGATTCTGCAGTCCTCAAAAGTGATTTATGATGTAGGTATCTGTTCTGATATAAAATGAGATCACAGATATAAAAAGTACCTCAGACACATTATTACTATTATTAATTGTATATAAGTGAAAGGTATTACTAATATTATTATACAATCTGATTCTCTCCTGAACAGAGCTATCCAACAGAACAAATTCTGGATTACAGCTTTCTTTAAATCTGTCCAGCACTTCTGTTTCACTGTAACAATGAGGAAAGAAACCTCCAAAGAGACAAAATGATTTCATCCCTCCCATGACATAATCAAATAAAATGTGAAAATAAGGATAGATGACATCTAAAAAGCCCAGATTGTTCAAACCGTGAGCATGGACATTAGAAGGAACACCATGGGCAGCAGCTAAGGTTGCTGAGCACTTTTCTATGTTGTAAGCATTGTTCTCAGTCCCACATTTATACCATTTCATTTAAATCACAACCACCTTACTAACAGGGTCCTGTCAATACACACCCCCTACAGAAGAAGAAACTGTGAAAAGACATTAAGTTAACATGAGCAAAGTTCTCACACTTACCAACTGGGGGAGCCAGGTTTTGAACCCTGAAAATCTGACTATGAACAATATGGCCTCCAGTGCAAAATGAGCCAACAACTCTGCAAGGAATACCAAACATTTACTGTGTGACTTCAAAGGTGTTTACATCGTTGTCTAGCTAGTAAATGGCAGGGTAGAATTCCTACCTGGGATGGTGGGCTGAATAATGCCCTCCCAAAGATGTCCAGGGCTTAATTCCCAGAACCTATGAATGTTAACTTATGTGGAAAAGGGGACT
This sequence comes from Manis javanica, assembly GCF_040802235.1. Taxonomy (NCBI): domain Eukaryota; kingdom Metazoa; phylum Chordata; class Mammalia; order Pholidota; family Manidae; genus Manis; species Manis javanica. The sequence continues at coordinate 63,203,671 of NC_133162.1, forward strand.
TTGTAGATATGATTGAAGATTTTGAGATAGATTATCCTGGATTATCTGAGTGGGCTCTAAATGTAATACAAAGGTCCTCCTAAAAGAGGCAGCGGGGTCAATGGGAAGAAAGTGGTGGCGTGTTGGAAGCAGACACTGAAGTGATGTGGACAGAAGTCAGAGTATGTCCTCAGCCACTAGAAGCTGAAAGAGGCAAGGGGCAAACTCTTCCAGAGCCTCCAGAGAAAGCCAGCCCTGCTGAAACCTTTATTTTAAGAATCATTTTGTACTTCTTACCTCTAGAACTGTAAAAGAAGGAATCCGTGTGACATATATATATATATGTATATATATATATATATATACAGAGAGAGAGAGAGAGAGAGAGAGAGAGAGAGAGCCCCACAATCCACAAATTTCAAACTGACAGGAATTCACCTTAGTGACTGACTGTATTGCATGTCAGAGTTTTCTAAGTAGTAGCACTGAAATTCCAGCATCTCAGGAAAACCAGGACATTTCTATATGAAAACATTTTAAGTGGAAAGGAAAAGAGGTCCTTGAAATAGGAGAAAATGATTCACTTCTTGAGATATAGAAGCTAACGCAATTCCATGCTTGCAAAATGACTTTCTTGGATTGAGAGAAAGAATGGGCTGGAAACACAAGTCTTGTATTTGTCACAGTTCACACAGTTACCACAGTTCATACGAACTAGTAGAAGGCATCTGCATTCAGCTAAACTCAATTACTAAAGCCATGGGGCTACCTAATTATCAAATACAACTGTAAGATGTCCAGAGAAAGAATGCATCCCCCTCACCGACCCCACCATCAGTGTGTCTCCAGTTCCCCGACAACAGAACAACAGAATGTCTGATACACAACACGCTCAAAGACAAACCAGATGAGTGATGGGGAACCGGTCAGGACTCAGTCAAGGCTTGCCTGCAACTTTAATTCACACCCAAAGATGGGGAATGTAGCAGAATCCTTTGAAAAACCATTTTTCTTCATCTGGTAACCAAAGAAATAGTTTGCCACTGATAAGGGGCAGGAATAATAGCTCCTCACAACATCATGCTCATTGCTTCACATTGCTGAGTTGCATTATTTGACAATTTATTATTTTCTATAGATGATTTTTTTTTAAAACTTAACACATGCCTGCTTTACACTAACCTATATTTATCAGATACGGTGATAGTTCCTTCCTTTCCAGTTCCCTCATCTATTTAAGTCAATATATGCCTCAACTTAATGACTGGTGTTCACAAGTCCTTCACTCAGTATGTTTCTTTGTACATTTTTTGTATGTTTATATTTGTTTTAATTTAAAAAACCTGTTGTACCAAAAAATTTTTTTTTTTCTTTTAGGACTATATAATGGGGAAAAGTTTTGTTCCTCCTGTACCACCCAAAGATGCTAACTTCAGCCTGGTGTCAAGCCTCCTTTCCTTTTTTCTAAGCATATACGAACCAATTTATGTTCGTGTAGGGGTGAAGTTTTCCTTACTGGTTTTGATATTTTTTTCTCTTTTCTTTGCTAACTTTAAGCAGATTGCCTTTTTATCTTAGTACATAGAGTTCTCTCTTGTGATTTTTAGTATTTGTTATATTCCACAATATATATTTTACCATTATCTTACTGAGATATTATTTCTATTTTATTGCTAACTCAATAAATCCTCTAGAGTGCTTAGCACATGAATTATTCCTTCCTTCTTTCCGTATGAGTGGACAAATTTTGTCCTTCCTGCTATCATATATAGACATTGATGTAATAAGATGTTCTTAGGTCTGCCTCACAATGGGCTAATTCTATTTAAGTAACTTATATCTTTGTTTTTGTTTTAGAAAATCCAAGCAGGTCAAATAAAAAAGAAAGTATTAAAATATTCTACCTTAGCAAAACTGCACACTAAATGACTATGATTAGTTTAATGCACTTTCAAGTTAAATTTGCTCTGCCATTTGCTACCCTGACTTTGGTAACATTAACATGTCCTCCATTTTATTACACAGGAGTCAGGGAATATTGCCATCTGACTTCAAAAATATTGTACACGGGTGGATACAGTAGAACAACTAATGTTTTTGAGATGAAAATGATTTTGCAAGTCTGTGTTTTACCAATCCCTAGTTGAACAATATAAAAAAATTAACTTGGAAACAGGGACAAATGCTTAAGGCAGCAAACTTACAAATACCCCCCCAATGACAATGAAAGGCCAGCATATGAGTAGGTAACCAGCTGTGGGAGAGTGTTTTAGTACAGTAAAGGCTGCTTCTCTATAGCTTCGGCCTTTTCCTTGAGGCTTTACAATGCCCAAATCACACACTTGGCAGTAAATGTGTATGATGCCTACCTGCAGAGCACAGATATATAGTGTACAGTTACTTAGCATTTTGAAAGGTTATTGTTTTCTTGACAGACATGTGTAAGTTACTAGTGTGAAAATTCATGAGGTCACTGCTGTCTGTGAAAGGTTTATCAGCCTAAGGAAAAATCTTCAGACATTCAAGTGCACGAGGTACTGACAGATACACAATTGTGAATGATATATAATACACTTCTCCACTGTGCTATGCATAGAATGAGCATTTTATTTCCACTCCCCATTGGATTGCTCTGCAGGTGTTTAAGTTTATGCAAACTTATGTTTGCATAACTACATATAGCAGATGTCAAACACTAATTTTCCATTTGAGGTTTGGATAATTCTTTGTAATTTTGTTTCCTTTTTGAAGTTGAGGCAATCATAGAATATTCTTTTCACTCTCCAGCATACTCAAGATAGAATAGTGCCTGGCACAGGGCAGGTGCTCAAGAAATTGTTACTAAAATATAAATGACAGTAGTATGGTGAGATACACAGAAGCCTTATTACAGAGAACACTTTACTAGTTCTTTCCCTGTCTGAATCAGCAGTATGGTTTGTGGCAAAATATCACATATCACTCATCCTTAATTACAGCAATCATTTATAAAATATGAAAATATATCACCATGTGTTTTTGTGTGTATGCACCAGTTTGAGAGAATTAGGTGGTGAGATGGAAGGCTAGACTATCTCTACATTCCCTTTCAGCTTCAAAATACTAGAGTTTGAAAGGTAATATCCCAGTCTTGGAGGAACTGATAAAATTATAAACTATTTTTATGACAACTCATAAGAGGAAAACAAAAACAAAACACTATTTTTATACTTAAAATGCATTTAAATTAAAATATCCAAGGACAGATACAAATAAAAGTATTGAAATTCATAAGCATCTCATAAATATATTTGTGTGCCAAATAAAGAAGGTTGCTGATTATATTTGTGGATTCAAGTCCTTGTTCCTAATGCTCTCAGAATTTAGACAATTTAACTACTTTTAAAAATTTGTAACGTTTATCTGCTTCTTATCTATGTTCTTGATGATAATAAGTTAGGTTTCAGGGTCAAACTTGAATTTCACTTTCGTTTCAAGTGCCTACCACCTTTGTGAGCTCCGTATGGGTTACTTGACTGAGCCTCAGCTCCCACATGCCTAAAACGGAGATATCCGCAGCTACCACATGGAGCTGCTGGGGGTGGGAGAGCAACTGCCTTGTTACATGTGAGTAATACAGTATCTGCATCCCCCGAAGTATTCAGTTGTTCATCTTAAAGAATCATATCTCTGTCTACCTCTCTCAATAGAATGATACCACTTAGATTTGCCTGAAGATCATTTTCCCCAGTTATTTCAAAATAACAAATAACCCATCACCCAGTTGTCTAATTAAGGATGGCAAGTTCCTGGAATCCATGCCCATGCCTTCCCATCTGTTGACCATGATAGACATCACTAATTGATCATGGCAGACTTTACTACTGAGACCACAAAAAGCCTTGGAATCCTTCTCAAGATAGCACTCCTGGCAGCCCTTACTCATCCATTGGACTAGTTCTTACCACGACATTTATTTGCCAACCTTGGCATCAATGAAACCAATTGCATGTGGGTGTCCAGATCTTTATGAATACAAATTCAGTTCCTAAATGTCACTACAAAATTGAAAACAGGAAAGACACTTCAGAAAATACCTTTTTAAGCAGTTGTCCCTCCCTGACCTTGCTTACAAAGGTCAAAACTTACATACCTGGAGGAAATTTTTAAAGACCTTTCTGTTTAGCATCTATATTTCAAATTGGAATAAACACAGGTTATCTCATGTTGGAAATTGTATATAGTTATAATTTTATATAAGACTAAAGATTAAGTTTTCTCATATTTATTCTTACCGAAAAACAGTCAGGTTAGGTAGTCACATATTATACACCTTACTATCATTTTCAGTTAAAATATTGCCTCTTTAGAGAGTTGTCCCTTTTTTTTTAAATTAATTCAACCACTGAGCATTGTTGTAAAAACTGGAAATACAACAGTGGATAAATATAGCCCAAAATACCTGCCCTCTTAAAGCTTGTGGGCAATTATGACTAAATAGCCATGTTCAATGGGAACAGTGCTGGCCCCCCCTGTTTGGTATTATAGCCATTTCAAACCTTAATACGTAAGTGATTATTTCCTATTCACCAACACACTTTCAAAATGATTCTCCCTCTCTATTCAACTTTCTCCTCGCCTTTACTGTGCCCTAAAGTTAATGTATACGCATAGTGAAATCTAATGTATCAGTGTCTCTGCTCAAAGTACCAGAAACTCTAGAACAAGGTCCCAATTAATAGTTGTTAATAAACCTGGAATTCACTTCATTAAATTTGTCTTTGCTCAGGAGTCAGGCTTAAAGAGATTAGTGTTAAACCTAGTGACTGACAGGATAAGCTGTAGTGACCAAAAGAAAATTCCAAAGCTAATGATTATATATTCAGAACAATGCAAGCACTTTATAGAGCAAGTTACAGTCATGTCTTCAAAACAAGGTTCTGACTTGAACAGCAAAGTTGCATAACCAATGCATTTAATATATTTTTGGCTACAAAAGGATCTTCAGGAATAATTGCTAATGAAACAGCTAATTTTTAATCAGCTGTTTTCAATGGATCATTTTCTACTTGGTGCTTTTTATTTTCTTAATTCCTCAAAGTTCATTATGGAAATGTAATACTAGACTTTGTTATATTGGAATGAAGAATTCTAATTGAGGATGCCATTTATTAGCTCTACATATTATCAGAATTCACATTTGAAGATGGCTCCTTGTCTATCTCATTTCAGTGTTAATACTTTTAACAAGAGATAAGCACCTTGCCTCCACTATAACATTCTGTGTCAAAAATTTCTCCCTTGCTTACTGTGGCTCTTTCTATTCCATATGCTCCTGAAATTTCTAAAATATCCCGACCTCTTACATATACACTCCCAAATTTTCATTCTAGATTCCTGGTATAGCAGATATAGAAATTGCTATAATTCTGCTGGGAATATAATGCCAATTATAACTTTGCCACTATTAAACACTCTTCTTATTTTTTATCATCACTTTATAATATAACTAAGAAAATCCTTCTCCAAAGTACTAAATGGTACTTATATATCTGGATAAGTGATCAATAAATGACATTGATTATTAACTGTACCTAGGTGGCAGAAATATGAAACTTTAAAGGAACTAGATATTACAGTGAAATAAAATGGCTGTCAGGTTTGAAGGTCTCTGGAACAAGAAAAACCAGTTAAAAGTCACATAAGCAAAACTTTAAATCTAGCTTATTTCATAAACATAAGTGAAGTTTAGGTTATTTCTGCCAAATGCCTCTGATAATCATAAATAGAACCTAAATCATCTTCCCAAAATGATAAAAGATAAGCACTTTTAACTGATCTCCTGCCATTTGGAATCCTCCATTATAATAACCAATCCTTGTAAACGTTAAATGTCCTCATTCTCTCTGTATAAGTCACATTGCGATGACATGCCTCTGAGCTTCATACTGATTTGGGGTTTGAAGTCTCCCTGTGCTTGAACAGTTTATCAAATAAATAAAATATTCTTATTGACTAAAGCTCTCTAGATTTCTTTTAGACAGTGGTAATACTTGGATAACCAAGTGCTCTTTTCTGAAACAGTAGATTTGAAAATGTGTATACCAAATGTGAACAATTACTTAATAAAAGAGTGAAAAAGAATGATTGCAAGGCATTCTCCCCTAGTTTCTCAGGATGATTTAATTCTTTGCTACATGATGATAGTTCTTCTTATTTTTTTCGCAATCACTTTTTTTCCTCCAACACAGATCACAATCCATTGTCCTAAAGAACTACCAACTTGAACCACTTCATGTAGGTGGCAGTCAGATACTCCTCTGGGGAAAATGTCAAAGAATTCCACATGTGCCTGCCATTCAGTCTCACTCAAATTCATAATGAATAGAAATAAAGACTGCTATTCTAAATCCTTGCATTTTAATAACTTTTAAAATTAATTTCTGAATAGGCAATTCATTTAAATGATTCTCAAGGAGAAAAATGACAAAAGGTATGCACAGAAAGGTCTTGACTCTGCCCCATCCCCACATCTACCCCATTTCCCTATTTTCCCCCAGGGAAGGGTTTCTCAACCTCAACCCTACTGACAGTTTGGCTGGATGAGCATTTGTTGGGGAGTGGGGTCGGAAGGAAGTTGACTTGTGCACTGAAGATATTTACCAACATCACTGGATTTTCAAGTGTGACAAAAGAACTGTCTCAAGAGATTGCTCAATGTCTCGCAGTTGAGAACCACAGCCTGAGGTAACCATGTTAGTTAGCTTCTTGTATATATTTCCAAAATTCTTTTATGCAAATTAGAGCAGAGGAATACATATTCTCATTTTCCCCTCTTCTGCTCAAAGGTGGCATACTATATAAACTTTGCAATACTTGGAATTTTTTTACTTAATGCCTTTTTATCCTTAATCACTTACAGACTTTTTCCCATGTCAGTGTATAGAAATCCTCCTCATTATTTATGAACTGGTGCATAGTAGTCTACAGCTTATTTAATCCCCTAATGGACTTTTGGGCTGTCCCAATATTTTACTATTATAAGCACAGCTGAAATGAATATCCCTGAACACTTATCATTTTGTAGGGTCATGAAGTATATCTTTAGAATCAATTGTCAGAATTTGGAGTGCTGGGTCAAAAGGTCAATTATCTATAAAGTGTCTGGGATATTGTCAGATTCCCTTGCAGGAGTTTTATTTTTACTTCCATCTGCAATGTATAAACATGCCTGTTTCCTCTGGGCATTGACAACAGAGTATGTTAGGGTGGGTCGAATTGTTGCCAATTGGAAGGTAAGGAATAGTATCACTATAGTGTTAAATTTGCATTTTTCATTTTTCTTATGACTGAAGTTATATATCTTTTATAGGTTTAAAAGCTACCTATTTTATGTTGGTTCATGACCTTGCCAACTTTTCTGTTGAGTCATTGGTTTTTTTTCTTCTTTATTTCAAGGAGTTTTCTTTATGTATTATGTATTAAAGAGATTAACTTTTTGTGACATGTATGCAAACCTATTTTTCCCAGTGTTTCTTCAGTTTTGATTTTACTTAAGGCATTTTTTGCAAACAAAATGTTTTTTAATTGTGATGTAGACTTACGGTTGTTTATGCTAATGGATCGGGTCATAATTAGAAAGAACTTCTTAGCTCCAAGATTATAAAAGAAATTCATCCACAGTTTCTCTGGATGTTTTGATGGTTTACAATTTTAAATCTTTAATCCATTTGGAATATATCCTCGTGTATACTCTGAGGTGTGGCTTTGACTTTCTTTCCAATGACTACACTATTGTTCTCTTTTATTAAAAAGTTACCTTGACCCCCCTGTTTTGAGAGAAATCTTCTGCATCCGTGGATGTTTTAATGCCCTTGTCTAGCTTGGATTAACACTTAGTCTACAGGCACACACCTGATCATCTACATTTGCCCTCTTACAGCACTAAACTATGTTTTCTACCTTTATCTTGCATCTACCTACCACTTCAGCATTTCATTAAAAATAATAATAATAATAATAATAAAGGGAGAAATGTGGGATCCACATATAAATCAAGTATAAAAATCAAACGAATATTCATATTTGACCTGATTGTTTATAGTTCATAATGCGTGATCAAAACCGAAAGTTTCTGTGATGACTGCTCTTGTACTGTTCACCATGCAACTTATTCACTATGTAAGAACTTGTTCGTTATGCTTCAGAAGGTTGGAGACCGGCGAGAATTAGGCTTGGGGCGGATTAATGATTGTGCATTGAGCATTGACTCCCCTATACAGAATTTTATTGTTGTTAACAACCATTTGATCAATAAATATGAGAGATGCCCTCTCAAAAAACAAACAAACAAAAATACTGAGATAGATATTTTCAGTATTTAGGAATTGCCAATTTTCACAGTCTTCCATTAAGTGCAATAGGTAATCTTAAATTGTAATGTTAATCATTTTTTATGGGCCTCAATCAAGTTGTTTTCATTTGGAATAAAAAATAATGCAGCCTGTAAAAAAAGAAAAAAGTTACCTTGAGTCCACTGATGGGACTTCCTAGTTTGTGTCCTTGATCTGCCTTCTTAAAGGACTCCTGTGAGTCTGTAAGCTTAAGACCCCACCAAACCTGGATCTGCCATTGCCTGAGTGTGGTAAGCACAGAAGACAGGCTTCCAAAGGAGGCATATTTGTATATAGGTAACTGATAACATCAATGTGTTTTTACATGTAAATTTGGAGAATTAAAGAATATGACAACAACCAACATAAAAGATCAGGTAAAAAGAGAGTCTGGCCAAGTGATTATTGAATGCACTCAGATGATTGTATTGGGGCAGAGGAGAAAGTTAGGCTGGAAAGGGACATTGGTGTAATTTACACAGGCCTTTGGGCAAGAGAAGATGAGTGGATCACTTCAGGATAAATGCACAGAGTTCAAGGAATACAGGAAAATAGAAGTCCAAATAGTCACGTAGGAATGATATCTAGAGAGAGACAAGGAATCATATCTTTGGAGCAAATCATGATTAGAAATCAAGAATACACGGAAAGGAAAGAAGGAACTCCATATTCCGTAAGTAACTTGAAATTTATTTAATCATTTAGCACCCATTTTACAGGTGAGCATCTAAGTCTCGCTCAAACGGTTAAGTAACTTCCTCCAGATTACTCCTTTACTATGTGGCAAACCGAAAGTTCAACTCTCTAGCTCCACGTACAGTATTCTTTCATCACATGGTAATTGGAAAGGGTAAAAGCATGTGTGTTGATGGCGGGAGAATGAGAAGATATATGGAACAGGGTTTTGGTAGTATTAGAAGACAAAGAACATTAAGTAGATTAATTGGATAAAGTAGAGAATATTTATGTTTTGGAAGAAAAAGAAGGATCAGTGAGTTTAGGGGCAAATTAACTTGTTGCCCTAAATTCTATGACTAGGACTTTGTGATTTCATAACTCAGAGATAACTGCACTATTCTTAACAGTAAGATGATATAACGAGATCAACATTTAAGAACCACTGGTCTTATTTGAATAGACAGGATTGGTACGAGGTGAAACTAAAGAAGGGTAAAGTGTAAAGAAAACACTACAGAGATGCAAACCACAGAGTCTATGCTTAAAGAACACACATACATACACACACACACACACACAAAAAAAAAACTCCACTCCCAAATAATTTTCTGCCCCTAGGAAATAATTATAAATTCACATGACAATGTATCTTATGTAACCTCATATGGAATTTGAGAGACAGTAAAAACTGAGAAGGTAATAAGTCAATATATGAACAAGCTTACAAGAAAACTGTCCAAGTGTTATTGTTTTATTTTGATTATGAAATCAAAAATGGGAAAAAAAAGGGAAAAAGAAGAAACAAAGACAAGCAAAAAAAGAGACCATATAGTACACTGCTCTTAAAGTTTGGATGTAAGGATTATTTTTAATCTAATTTTTCTCTCTCCATATTATTTTTATGTATGTGTGTGTGTATGTATGCATGTATTTGTTTATATAAATTCCAAATTCTTTAGTATTATAAGTTTAATCTGTGGCACACCAAAGCATTAAAAAAATGAACAAAATATCCAACATTAATATAACAGCATCCCCCTTGAAAAATAGCAGGTGGTGTGTACATATGTTCATAAGCTTTGCTATTGAATACTTCCTATTATCATATTAAGGAATTTTCTGGGACTGATCCTCTGCTTATCAGTTGCCAGCATAATATTCTGCTGAAAGCTTAAGGAAGGTCAAAGATGTAGGTAAATAGTAAATACTTCCTAAAATCATGAAACATATCATGCAAAAAAGAGAGTTTTGATGTATATGTGCAACTTTAAAAAATTGCAAAAGGGCTATTCTATTTTAGGCAAGTAAACAGAATTAACTTACTTTTTTGATTTGTGTGATGAGGGAAGGAGAAAACTGTCATGATTTTAAATTATAAAATTGAAACCACCAAATTTAGCCAATTTAGAGGGAAAAACTCATTTTCAATACTTTATATATCAATGTCATTTTATATATAAAATTTTAACTGAGTCATCTGCAGAAATTTTCATAATGTGTAATTACATACATTGGTTTTCTTTTTAAGTTTTATTGTTATCACATTTAGGGATAAAAAATGTCAGTTTATTTTCCACTTCAAAAATCATAATATAGGCTTATAATACAACCTCTCCACAAATAACTTTTTCTCATTTTGTAACAAGAAAATTTTGTTTTTTGAAAGGTTACAGGCATATTTACTTCCAGTTTTAATTACCACCCTTTTGAACTTCACTTTGAGTGACCAACAGCATCATTTAGTTCATAACAGCAGTGAATTTATATGAAGTTCTAGGTAGACTAAACTCTTTTAAGAATTAGAATTATGGAACGTCATATAGAAGAGGTCATCAGCACCTGCCCTCCTTTGACATATGAAAACCTGAGATACAGGAAAGTCAAGGTACATGATGCCATTAGATGCCATTAGTGAGAAGCCAATGGCTATTAAGTTCTTAGTAATTGTCTCACCAGCCTTCTACCGACCTACCTCCCGACTCCCACTTTGTTTTATGCTTTCTTAAACAACAGCAAAGATGCTCCCTGAAGTTAGAATGCACATCACCCAATTTTAGCAGCATTGGGTATGTATTTATATGCCACCTGAGGTAACATTATTGCCAATTAATTTATGACCCAACTTCAAAATAGACATTTTCACTTGAAAATCAAATCCATTAACTCCCCAGAAGTTATTACTACTGTCTAAAAGTCCTACTTAAGCAAACTTTATTTTGAATTTATATTCTCAAAATATCTCAACAGTGTCAACCAGTGTTGAAAAACAGCTTCCAGTTACAATAAGGCATGTCAGCAACACCCAACACCTAGATTTTGTCGTCCAAAGCTGTTGATGTTAATCCTTCAATATCAAAGACACTTTCACTTATATTTTTTTTGAAGTGTGCTAAAAGAATAGAAAGCAGCACTTCACGAGGATTTATTTTAGAGCTCTGAGACATCTGTAAAAGATTCGATCAATAGGCAATAGGATCTATTCTATGTGCTATGTCATGTGATAAGTGGTTGATGAGCACTAAATCACTAATCCTCCACCCCCAAAAAAATTTATGACATGAGTTCTATCATTAAGTAAAGAAGAAACAAAGGCTGAGAGGAATTGTATAACCCTTCTAAATCAATAGCTTGAAAATGGCAATTCGAAATTTGAACTCTAGGCTAACCCCCCGAACCGTAGAACACACTGTGATTCTATGTCTGAGGGAAATAATCTGAGGATACTCCCATATTATGACACAAAAACTTAGCTAAGGGACATAATATTGTAAGAATATTCATTTTTCTTATAAATATGTTATTATTAACCAGAATAAGTTATATTTTTAAATCCTGCTGATGTGAAATGTGTATCTTGCTCAGCTTTAACTTTATTTTCTTTATAGAATAAGCAAAAAACCAAACTGGAATTGAATTACATTCCATCAGAAGGAAACTGATATCTTTGCTGAGACTTGGCACTGGCATAAATATTTCCTAACATTCCTAGGTCTTAAGGACAAGCTATCATGTTCTGTGACTACTAATGAATACATGGACAAAATCTGCACAACGGTAACAGAAACAGGCAATTAGAGGCCTCTGATCCTTTTGATGAACTGAAATTTAGCTAAAGAAACTCTTGCATTATAGATCTAATAGAATCTCTCATTGGGTTGTTGTCATTTTTCCTTCATTTATTTGATCATGGTGAAGCTTGTGGATAATACACTAGTTGAACTTTGTCAACTTCAATTCATATCTTGAAGCCCCAATAGAATTAAATCATATATTCAGTGGTTGATAACAAATGCCAGTTTTTCTTCTTTTGGCTGTTCTACTGCCTGTTAGTGATTCCTCAGAGGAACAGGAATGGAAGCAAAATAAGAGTTCTTCCGTGTTGCCCAGCAGGTAAACGTTTCAGTATAGGAAGGGATGAAAGACTTCAATCCAAATGGGGAGGCAGCACTCACCAGGGATTATTTTACAGTACACAGGAGTGTCAATCACCCCTAGATATCTTTAAAATCTAACATCAGCTTGGGTGGATGTGGGGTCATTGTTGGGGAGATTGTTCTTGGATGATGGTCAGACAGAAGAACTGTGTCATTTAACTGACATATGTTAAGCACTTTCTATAAAGGACACTGTAGAGAATATAACTTATACATGCAACAGTGGAAACTATTTGTCAACTATCATGCACACTGAAAATAGACAAAAGTAAAACTATCAAGTATAACCCCACACCAAAATAAGCTGACTTACCCATGTGGGCTGGGAATCAATCTACTACAAGGAGTGAGATTATACAGTAAAGCACATTTTATGTGCACAAGAACTTACCTTCTGTTAGCAAGCTCAGATGAAAGAAACTGGCAATACTGAGTACCATATTGATAATCACAAAAACTATCATTTATCTAGTGCTTATTTTTACACCAAGTTCACTTCCTCTTCACACTAACTTGGTAACAAAGCTATTTAACTTCTCCATTTTACACAAAAGAAAACCATGGCATAAGGACTTTTCTAAAATTTATGGAAACTAAGTAGGGGTAGTTGGGACTCAAACCAAGGATGTTAGTGTTTGCAACTAAAAAAGATAACACTTGTAGGCACAGTACAGTACTAATAATTAAGCCTTTAGAGACTTTTGGATGGAGTATTCCAAGAAAGGCATCACACACAGCAGGTAGTACTTAAGGAAAGCCTCTGCGGAGGAATGACATCGGGAAGGAATATCTGGAAGGATGGACACAAGAGGGAAAGGCACCTCAGATGTGGTGTCACAGAAGAAACATGGACATTGGAAGTGTTTATTGTTTTTAGTGAAGCAGTTCTTTGCCAAACTTGTATGAATGAAGCACCTGCAAAAATGGGATATGGGAAGAGCCCACGAGGTTATTTTAGGGTCAGTATGTCAAGGAAAATATATATTAACAGATAAGGCAGCTGGACCACCCCACTTTTAAACTTCTAAATAAACTCAGTTCAAAAATATTTTTCTTCACATCTACTTTAATACAGATGAATCAGATCAATACAGGATAATCAACAAAATAATACATGATGATGTAACTTAAATTTAACCCAATCATATCAAAGGAAGTGTTTGCACCCTCAAGAAGCATTATCAGATATTTTATTGTAGACCAATAAACATGGACCAAATTGCTTAGCAGACTTCACTTAAGTTAGACAATGCATGAATGCCTCTTCTTGTCTTTGATATGATACCTGGTCCCTCTGGCTTCCAACATAGTCTTGACCTTGAATTTAACTTTCTGGTTATTTATTGACCTGTCTAGTTGTTAGCTACTGATATTCCTGCAGAATCTATGACAAAGCCTGTTGCTCTTTCATCCATCCTACTAACAAACTACATTTATCCTTGCTGCCAAAGCAAAATACAATTTGGTGCCAGATTATTTTTTATTAATATACTTAAAGCTTGAGCAACCATTTTATTTTAGAGTGATAACTAAATATAACTTGAAGTTAATATACCTAATTACAGGTATAAATATCTACCAAAGCTAGTAGTAGACATAAAAATTCTCTCAAGATATTCTTAAAACCATGTATTATATCATCAGGACAAAATTTTAATATTAGCAACTGTTGCATAATCTATATTATATTTTTCATTTTCTTTTTGATCTTTCAATCCCCTTACCATAATTTTTTCCCCATTTCTATTTTTTTATGCCTAAGATGAATGCTTCATTCCCATTTTGACATTTCTACAATTAGAAGTTGCCTCACAGTCACTCCATATATTTAACAGTTTCTTTTTCCTTCCCCTAAATCTGTCACTAAAATGATGGCTCATCATTTCATTGGTGCTGTCAAAGAATCTTGGAAATACATGTCATTCCTTTAATTTTTCTTCCTTTTTGTCAAATGGTGTTTTGAGAAAAAGTACTCAACAGCATTAGCAGAACACTATTTCTGAAAACAACCAATAAACAAACAAATCTGTGCACCACAGGTGAATTATGTGAGTATAGTACTATGCTTAACCCTAATAATAATAAAACACAAAGATGCTATTTTTGAATTCTTTATTCCTCCATCTTATCTTGATTTATTCATTTCTCAACTGGAAAAAGAGACTCAGTTCCAGGCAGAACAATAGGAAGGTAAAAAACTAAACCAGGGAGCAACCATGAACATATTTAACAAGTATCCTATTTATAATTTTGTTTCAAAATTAGTATCTCTCTGTAAAAACAAAAAATCGTGGCAATATTGTATGTAAAACAAAGGAAAGAACTGTGTCCATGCCAAAAGTAAGTTGGTTTGTAAGTCGAGAGATGGTTGTGGCATGGGGAATTAGAATTTGGAATTCCCTTTTTAGAGCCAGGCAGTTCCTTTGCTCCTATACCTGCCCTCAATAGTGGGCATAGTTGTTACTTCAACTATGGAGATAAAGCCTGAATTCTGTATTAGGTGTGTGGCTGCTGTTTTTATACAATTTGACTTGCCCATTTCATCCAAAAATTTATTTCAGTTAGGCACTAGGCTGGTTTGAGGACATAATGTTGAAACGAAACCCTTTTATATTAAGCTGCCTACACTGCCTATTAAACTAGATTCTAAATGGTTACTATGGAAACAAAATTGCTGGTACCTGACCTTGTGTGCACCCACCCACACAAATGTGCTGACCATCGTGGCGCACTTAGACTGATCACATGAACTTTCTTTGTATCCATTGAGAGGGAAAAAAAAAGAATTTAAAATAAACATCATGGAGAATAAATTATTCTTACAAAAGATTTAAATTTAATTGGAATTTAATAACTTCCCCAAATTAAAAAGTACATTGGTAGACTTATATCCATAGATTATCTAGTGATAATCTGTACTAGAATTGTATTCTATCATTTGATCTCAAAAATGCACTAAACCCTAAAACACAATTCTATTACTACCCTAACTTTTTAAAATATTAAATTGTTCCACATTTTTAGAGTAAGCTTTTAATTTAACACTAGATTAGAAAACTCTTCAGTCATAAGGAAGACACTTTCTTGATAATATCCTAATATGGTAACAAAAGAATAAGAATTTGATGAATGTTTTTTTCACTTTAAAGAGGTATATATAAATACACACATTCACATTTGTAATCGAACATAATTTTAGTAACACTCACAAATGGTTGCCAAATAGTGCTCCAATACAAATCTTCCTTATAATACAAACAAGTAACAAACCCAGTGACATGAAACATGTTTGCCACTACTAACCAAGGCCACAAAAGCCACATGTAAACATCAGAAGGAAGAAGTATCTGGATGCCTGTTGGAGGTGGTGCCCTCTGCTACCATTCAGACATCTAAGGAAACAAAAGGCTTGCTTCCATTGGTTTAGGCTACATGCATGTTGAACAGTGTCCCTGGGAATGTGCTCTCAGAGGATTCAGTCACCAGCTGGGGCCATTACCTTCCTTTAACACAAATCATGTAGTCCCACTTTAGCAATCTCAGATGCATAGACTTTCATTATTTTCAACTAGTGGACCCAGAAGAATCAGGAAATGAAATGCAGGTCACAATATGCACCTCAGAGCACAGCTGTGAGGATCAAATTAAATACTGTATGGAAAGCCCAGAACACAAGTGAGGTTGGAGCCACTTAGCCAGTAAAGGTGTCAGACTGACCAACATTCAATCTGTGTTAGCTGAGAATCTGGACAGTTTCAAAGTCTCTAGAAATATCTGGCATGAAATCCAAGAATCTACCATTTTGCTCTTCTGTTTATTTGAACAAATTAAGTCACAGCATAAATTTATGACATCTTTACATGTGTTGGAAAATCCAACTGCTCAAAAAGTTTTATTTTTATGTCTCTTTAAAAATCTTTCCTATTTTAATATTTCCAAATTCACTATGCATCCTTCATGAGTGACCTTAAATGTTACCTTCTCCTGAAAGAGTGGCCATAGATCCAGGTTGTGTGCTGTCTTAATATGTTCTTGTATCACCCTATACTTACTTCTAACAGAGCATTTATCACTTGGTTTTAATCTCTTGGTTTTCCTTTTCTGCTGCCCCCACTTGTCAATGAGCTCTTTGGAGAAAAAAAGGATGATGTCTTCTTCATCTATGCAGCCCAGACACCTGGCTCACTGCTTGGCACAGAGTTAATGTTTAATAATGTTTGGTGTGCAAATAAACTGAATCAAACAGGAAAAACTTTCAAGTGACAGAGAAAGGAGAAAAACAGACCGAGAGAGATTGCCTTTCTGGAAATAAGTTAGAGAGAGGCCAGGAGGCATTCTGAAAAATGCAGTGAGCTTCTCAGAGGATGTAAGTTCTTTATCACTGGAAGAATTAAAGTGGATGCAAAATGATTATTTGACAAGGGAAGAGAATCATTCATCAATTGACGATCTGGATTGGATCAATTCTGAGAGCCCCCCCTCCAGCTCAGAAATTCTGGGGTTCATAATCTATATTCCATAAAAAGAAAACCTTATATTTTAATTACCGTGTTTATTGAATAACAGTTTATATTTGTTTCCTTATAAGTGTTACAGATGCTACATTGTGTTTTTCTCTTTAAAAAAGCAGGTTCAATAAGGACACAGGTGGAATTACACAAAAACTGTACTCTGAGCCTCTTGAGGAACTGCATGATCCATATCAGTTGTTAGCCAATTGATGATTGTAAAACATGTCAGAATAAAAAGGATTCTTGGGTATATTTGGAATGTTAAGTCCTTGCCTCTAACAACACAATAAATCTTTTAGGAAATGAGATGTTAACAAGAAAACTTTTGGTCAAATGAAGAAAAATGGGAAAGAAAATTAAATGGCTTCAAAAATCCTTCACATCCACAGATGACTTATTATGAGCCACCACCTGTGGTCTTCATTGCAGCATGCAGGCTTCCCATTCATGTACACCACTGTTCAGGGTAACACGCTGTTTCCCACTAGACATACCAATTCATCATTTCAGCAAAGTCTCAAAGTGTTCCACAGATGGACATTAGGGAGAAAAGTGATGGTCTGCCACCTGCATTTGGCAAATAATTTGTTCCTGAACTGCTAACCTAAATTAAAACTAGATTTGGAATGCCTGGGAGAAAGACAGGGCTGTCACTTAGTAAACCTGATTAGTTAAAATGGTATCCTCAATAATTAAAAATTAACTTAGGTTTTGTATCTTTTAACTTTAGAATGAAATGCTTTTTGAAAAAAATGGGAGGGAGGATTGCTATTGGTTAATATGAATTTTATTCAAATGGCTAACTAATATTAGGAGCAAGACCTGCCCTACATTGGGATTCCCCCATGGGACTGGGTGAGTAAGAAGCTATGTAGAAGGTCCTTCTATTTCATCAGAAGAACTTGGGAATTGAGCTTTCTTAGGAAAGAAAGGCTATTTCTTTTAGTAGTATTGCTTTTAGAGTATTGCTTAGTAAGCCACCATGACTATTGTGAACCATAGGTATGCAAACCATAGTCAGTTTTCTGTTTATCATAGCTATTTGGCTTCATTTCAGTATAATGCTTGTGAGTTTTACACACTTCCCAAAATATGGATGGATTTTTAAAAAATATTACCTGCCTGTACAATCAATGAAGCATTTTTCTAGTGACCATAATATTTCATTTTCAGCTTTTTATTTGAAACACAAATGCTGATATTATTCTCTGAATCACTGGATTCAATTTTTTCACTGAACATGGTAGGAGTGGGGTGAACATGGGGGAAATGAGAAACTAAATCTGTTTGCTTTCTATACTAAATGTTTCCTCCATCACTTTAAATATGAAACTGAAAAGTACAGCAACAGGAAACTGAGTTCAGAAATGAGCCAGGGAGGTTAGGAATAAATGTGCATTTAATAAAATAATCGTGTACATTTCAGCTTTATTTATTGCAAGCATTTCAGTTCTAAAAACCTTGCTCAACCAACCATTTAAAAAAAAAAGAGCAGCTCTTCCTTATGGGAATGGTCTAAGGGGACAGTCCTGAAACATCAGTTTCTACCTTTCTGACACATAACTCCTGCAGACAGAGCCCACTCGCACTGGCAGACCACCTCAATGTGATTAGCCTTCCTTATTACAGTCAGGTTCTTGATTTCCCTTCAAGCCCTAAATTTTATGTGCTATTAATACAGCCAATAATGAGCCCCAGTTTTGGCTGGAAAATTGGGCTATCTCAGCACTTAAAAAGTTTATTTGGTTCAGAACTAAGTTACTTTCATTTCTTATTATGCCATTCAGTAGGCTCAACAGCTCTACAAACACCATAATTTTCTTCATTGACCTGGAAAATTCTTGGTATTACCAGATTTTGAATTGGGGCTTTTAAAAATTAAGAAAAGTTTCCCCAAACCTCTACTTTGGTAGAGACACACAATAAAAGGAGAAGACAACTAAGGTATTGGGACCCTAAGGTGTGAACCTTGTAATTTACAGCTGTAGGATAAAAGGGCACAAAAATTCTCAATCATAATATAAGCTGGTCATGTGGATGGTAGTACAGCATGGAGAATATAGCTAATGATTCTGTAATATCTTTCTATGTTAACACACAGTAACTGCAATAGTTGGGGTGAGTATTTAATAATATGGGTGACTATTGAACCACTGTGTTGTATATTTGAAACCAATGTAAGATTGTATATCAATATTTCAATTAAAAACCCCAAAATAAATAATTGCTAGGAAAAAAAGAATAAATTTGCTATGAACATTCATGTTAAAAAAAGTGAAACGGTTTCAATCTTTGACTTAAAGAAGGAAGCTCCCTTTGAAAAATTGGTACTGGGCAAGTGCTTTCCCTCATTTGTGGAGTATAACAACAAAGCAAAACTGAAGGAACAAACCAGCAGCAGACTCACAGACTCCAAGAAGGACTAGTGGTTACCAAAGGGAAGGAGCTGGGGAGGGAGGGAGAACGGGATTCAGGGGCATTATAATTAGCACACACCATAAAGGTAGGTCACACAGAAGGCAGTACAGCATGGAGAAGACAAGTAGTGACTCAATAGCATCTTACTACTTACGGACAGTGACAGCAATGGGTTGGGTTTAGGGGACTTGATAATATGGGTGAATGTTGAAACCGCAATATTGCTCATGTGAAACCTTAAGATTGTATATCAATGATACCATAATAAAAACAAAAAAAAACTGAGCAAAACAGGAAAAGAAAAATAGGTATAGGTACTGGAGGTATGATTGTGTCTTAGAGAATACCTCCCTCTTGAAACTCTACTAAAACTGCGTAAAGGTTGCCTAGGATTTCATTATTCATATGACTTTTAACCATCTTTCCACTTAGGAGAGAGACAGGTAGTGATACATAACTGGATTTTGTTCATTATGTTCTATTACTCTGGATAGAAAAAAAAAAACAACAACAAAATAAAACATTTGGGTCAGAAGAAAGAAAATCTTTAAATCACTGCATATGGGCACATTCATTATTAAAATTTGGCTATAACCTTGAATTAATATTTTAAATATTTGTCTAAAATGTCTTAACCATTAGCTACACATTTCATCACTTTTCAATGTCTACTAGTAAACATTTTTAATTATGACTAGGTTTTTAATTATTTATTACTGATACTTGCAAAGAGAGTTGCAAGTTAAGTAAACTGACTTTCAGACTTTTCAAGAGAAGTCCATAGTAATGAAGTATGGCAAAGTCTGAACAGATTGATGCAGTGAATTCCCTTCCACTGTGCTGACCTGGTTCAAAGTTTGTCTAAAAACAGAAAGTCAGGTGAATTTGGAGCAAAATGCATTATTAGGAAATCAAGCAAACCTTAGTAGATTAAACCATCTAATAAGCATTAGCTGAGTATGTGCTAGAGACCAGGTATAGGGGTATGGAGATAAAAGACAGTTTCTGCCACCAAAGAGTTCACAGCTTACTGGGAGAATCAATATACAAATGTTAAGAGAGTGTGGCAATGCTTTTGGAGAGAGAGTTCATGCAGGTTCTGAGCTCCTAAGACAGGCCCGTGCTCTAGCCTACGGAGATTCCCAGGGTAGGTGAAGAGCCAGTGTGCATTAGCTCAATAGGGAAGGAGTGAGGCTCTTCTAGGCAACAGGAAAAGCAAGGCAAAGCCTCTGAGGAAAAGAATGAATTGCGTGCATTTGTGGAAATACAGTTTATGGCAGGAATAAAAAACCTGCGGTGAGTGAACAGCAAGGGATGAAGCTAGAAAGGTAAACAACTTCAGAGTAAAAAAGACCTCAAACTAATAAAATGCTGTTCATATTTCCACTCCTATTCCTTGATGCCCAATAAAGCATCCTATTTAATCTCTTTAAAAATCAGACTCAAAAGACCTGAGTTTACCCTAAATGCTTTATTTAGAAGAGTTTTATAAAGCCTATTAACTTCCATCTTAAAGCAAATTCTAGACTAACAAATCATCTCTATAGACCTCACTTTGACAATCTCTGTATTTAAGTTTGTGCTATTGAATCATGTTAACTAATAAGTCAAACTACTTCTCTTTCAGTGTGGCAAGGCATCAAGCCTCAACGGCAAAAGTGAGAAAAACCTTATTTTCTCAATCATTTTCCAGTAACTTAATACCTGATCCTCAAATTAAAAAATCCACATTTCTCAAATGTACTCATTGAATACATGGACCACATATAATACTATATATGTTAAACACGTATAATAACGGTTCCAGTCCAACCAGAAATGCTATGTCTATTTAACAATCAAAACTATACTAAAGCAATCCAAGAAGTGCTCAGGGCACACTTGGAACACAACCACGTGGATTAGCATTAACTCGCAAAAACTACTTACAGTATAGGAGAAAAAGAACAAGATTTGAGTTATGCAGCCCCACCACCTGTAACTGTGTTACTTTAGAAATTACTTAATCTAGCTAGCCTCAGTTTCCTCATCTATAAAGTTGGATCAATACATACCTATCAGGGTGGCCATGAACATTAGAATTAACCACCAGCTATACAATAAGCTTGGCAAGCCATAGAAACTCAACAGAGGAACACTTTGATTCATGACTCAGCTCCTATTGAGAGCCAACTACACTTTAAGCCACTCCGTAACTTCACTCTTCAGGCTCAATTCACAAGACAACTTGTTGCCAGCTCCAGTTGCAGTCTGTCACTTCTTGGTTTGGAATGCATGGCTCAGCAACTCACATTCCCCTTACAGGGGTAAGTATTTTACCATTCATGAATAATACACTGCATACTATGCGTATCCCTTGTGTGATGATCCAGGCCTCTGAGCCTCTTCCTTAAAGAGACAATAATAATCCCATTTAAAGAGAAGGGGGAATGGAAATAGTGTTTAAATTCTCTCAAAGTCATTATTTTCAAGGAAAGCTTAAACATCATCTTTTTCTGCTTAAACATAAGGATTTCAGCCTGCACTAAAGCCAAAAGCCAAAACAAGCTTTCCCTACGGTGAAATAAATCCTATAACTAGACATAGCCCACTCTTTCAAGAGCGTACTCAGGGCTTACTAAATGGGTCCTCGGTTTGCTTGCGGTACACCACGGCATCAGGTGAGATGGAAATGCCTGACTTCAAGCCACAAGATCCTGGCAGAGGCTGGACATATTTGTCCCTTCAGATGGCATTTTTTCCCACTAGAAAACCTGTACTTCTATATAAGAGTTCACATGTTCTACAGCATGGCCAAATAGAAAGGGCATAGGTTTTGGAGTCAGGTAAACATGGATCCGATGCTATTTACTGGTTTTGTGAACATGGGTGAGCACTCAAAAGTCACTATTTGCTCATCTGCAGAATGAGCAAATCACTGTTCAGGCTATTGCGGAACACAGATCAGTAAAGTAAGGCCTCCTTCCTGATTATTTACTTCCCACGAGCTAGGAATGGTTCATACACGTCTGAATGGTTGGGGAAAAAAACGATTTTGTTTTCTTTTCGGATAAGTACCTAATAATGTAATCCAAGTAATATTCTTGATTTTGCATCTTGGCTCATAAAGTCTAAAATACTCATGATCTGGCTCTTTACAAAAAATGTTTGATGACACTTAGGTTGATTAAGCAAACTGGGAATCTTATGTATATACTGTTAATATTTGGAAAATCAAGAGCTTAATGAACACTTCCCCTCTGAGAGAGCAAATGTGGCTTTGTAAAATAAGCACTCATTTAAAACAAGAACATTTTAGATGCTGAATAGTTTCCTTCACTCATAATCTTTGCAGTATTGGAAAACTGCTTAGCCTCTTCAGAGGGTCAGTTTACCTCTTTTCAAAATGAGGTCATTGGTGCTATTTTTATTCAGGATTTTCCTCAAAAAAAAAAGGAAACAGTTAATTACTTTAAAACAAGTAAAAATGCCTGATATATTCAGCTATTTTACAGAAAATAACTCTTTGTAAGCTTACTACAGAAAACTTAGAAAATATAATTACGTGTGTGTACATATGGAAAATTAAGTTACCCATTATCCTACCATCTAGAGGTAATTCTTGCCAATATAAATTATTGCCTTTCATTTATTCTTATTTTTTCTAAGACTCCTAATTTTCAGCCAGCCAGTTTTAATTAGGTGACAAGTTCTAGTCAACTAGATGTATATGGAAAAAACATATGGAATTTACAGGAAGTCTCTTTTAAGAGCAGAGACCGGGACCCCATTCAGTTCCCTTCCTCTATCCTAGTGGTTACAATGCAGACATGAGAAGTAAACTAGGTTAGCCACTCAGATGAGGAGGATGAGGCACTGCAGGAAAACAGGGAGCCCTTGGGATGGTAGAGCAATGAGCTAGGAGTTACTTGGGTCTTTGAAAAATTTATGGAGCCAAACATACCAGCTCTGGATGACCTTCCTACCCCTAGGCTTCTTCTACTCTAACATTTTTTTTTCTTTTTCTTTCTGATTAATTGTTCTTCCTCTTATATTCAGATATTCTCACCTTACCTCACATACACTCTTGGTGGGTGGAGGAAGCATGGTTTTGAAAAGCAAAATATTACCAGTGATTTTTTTCTGGTGTTAGGCTTAAAGTGAATTCATCATTTATGCTTTCTTGTGTTTTCTATATCTTTTTTTATTGTATGATGATTTTGCTATCAGAAAAACATTTAAGTCTCACATTGCTTTAGGAATAAATTATGCAAGTACCCAAGTTTTCACAGAATACCTAAAAATAAGGCCTTGTTCCTCTCAAATATCCCTAAAAGCAGAATTGCCACATATCGGTCTTCATTAAGTTCTGTCAATGATGTTCAATAGACATCAACCAATATACTGTTAAGAGAAGATACATTAGTAGAGAAAAAGCCTCAATAAAAATTTTGGATCCTATAAAGGCTGGGTAATGAAATTGGTAGGAAAGAAACAGAAAAATTTAACAGAGATTTAGTAATTATTCCTGGGGGTATGATCTTATGGTTGGAAGTATTGAATGTTATTACAAATAGCTTTTTAAAGAACACTTTAAAAGCAATTTAATAAATGATTACACTGTGGAGATCACAATTAGATTACAACAGGACTAGAAAGAATAAGCCAACTTTTATAATACTGGTGAATATGTACCTACGGCCAAGGATATAATTTAAAGATAAAGCATTACTGTAATTACAGAAAGCAGAATATCTCTAAGAACTCTGAAAATTATGTGCTCTGGAAAACTGTCAGATAGCTCAAAAAGTAGCTCTAATAAAAACATAGCTAATTAGTAGATGCAAATCACACTGAAGATTCATCATCCAATAGTGTTTGAATATCATGTGAAATACTGAGGGGTAAGAAATAGATTTAGGTAGAAGAGAAGTTACATGGTGGAAACATGAAAATTTCCAAATGAAAAGCTGATAAAAATCATGCCAGAAAATATAAAGAGTAGACACTCAAAGGCTAATTGGGTATAAAGTCATCAAACCCAAGTAGTGACACGTCCAACACCCACTGTCTCAGGAAATCCTTTCAAGCTTTCCCAAAGTACTCACCATGGAAATATAGGTAGCAAGAAATAATAACAAATATTGCAGCAATGGAAAGAGATATGGGGAAAGCTGGTTTTATCAGCATTATGAGTTTTTTACTACAGTGCCATGAACAGCCCTTCCAAGTTGGAGAAGTTTATGTAGCTCTGTACTGTGTGCTTTCCCGGACTTGCTGAAACAGGACAGAAGTAAACTAACAAACCATTTTACCCAACATTTTACCAGAAAAAATTACAAAACAGACTGAAAAGTTAAACAAACAGGATAATGAACATCCACATACCACTAACTAGATTCCAATACTGTTTTTTACTATTTTTCCATCTATGTATTTATGTGCACATGCATGTATGTTTGTGTGTGCATAGTTAGAAAATAAGTTATAGACATCACCATACTTTTCACTTAACTACTGAAGCCTGTACTATCTAATATGTACATTCTCTTACATAACCACATCACTGACACCAAAGAACATGAACAATAATTCCTCATTACTTGTATCAAATTCATATACAAATTTTTCTGATTGTACCTAAAATACATTTTATAGATGTTTTATTGTAACTGGACTCCATCAGGATTTATGCAATTTGTGGTCAGTAGCCCTTCGGCCCCCACTGATTTCTGTCTCCTGGTTTTCATGTCCTTGTGTCATCTTTCTGCCTTGGCCCCTTGAGGGGTAAATAGGGCATACTGAATCACTTCTCAGAATGAGAATATAGCAGAAGTGACAGGATGTCGCTTTGGAAATTAAGTTATAAAAAGTTAATTATTTTATCTTGGGTATTCTCTATTGTTTCTTGAATTGCTCACTCTGAGAGAAGCCAGACCCCATGCTGTGAGGCAGTCTTGTGGGAATGTCCATACAGCAAGGAACCGAGGCCTGCCAATAGCCACATGACTGAGGCCGGCAATGATTCTGTACACTCCCCACCCCCCTCAGATGAGCCTTCAGGTGAGACTGCAGCTGAGTCAACAGCTTGATCACAACCTCATGGGAGGCCTTCAGCCAGAGGCACCTAGATAAGCCATACCCAGATTTCTTACCCAAATAAACTGTGAGATGATAAATGTTTTAAGCCACTAAATTTTGGTGTAATTTGTTATAGTACAATAGATAATAGATTTGATTTGGCTATTTTGTCTTAGTATCTTTTACACTTGAACAGTCTCCTGAGCATTTTTTTTCATTATGTTGATATTCACCGACCAAGTCAGTTTTCTTGAATACCCACATCTTGTATCTATTTGTCTGATTGTTTCTTTGTAGTGTCACTTAACTTATATCCTGTACTTCCTATAAACTGAAACTTATGTTGAAAGGCTTCATTTGATTAAAGTTTAACATTGTTGGCAAGAATATTTTGTAGATGATGCTATGCACTTCATATTGTGTCACATGAAGAGCCATAAGATGTCAGGGTGTCCCACTCCTAGTGACACTCTTTTAATGCTTTATATAAAATGCTAACCATTTCACTATTGTGAAGGCTTTTCCTTCCCTTGCAATTAGCAATTTCCTAACCCACCTTTGAAGTCTATGCCCTGTCTATACTCAATAATGCAGAGAACTTCATCTGTCTTGAGACAAGCTCCAGCACCAACGAGCCAGTCAAATGGATGCTTTGTCAAGAAGGAATAATCAATAGTAACTCTTCCTATAATATGTGGCCAACTACAGTAAAGGTTTTGGCAATCTAAGCTTCTAAATTAGAAATCTGAGCCACTTTGACAACTTGCTGCCATTTATTCTATCTACAGTTTCCTTGATTCTATACAACATGTACATATTAAACACTTTTAGTCTTAGAGTCAAGTGAAAGGTCACTGACTTTTCTAACAATTCAGATATATATTCTCTACATGAAAGAGTATTTGCTTATGGACTCAAAGTCTGACATTAACATTTTATAAGCTATTATCACAAAAAGTTTCTCAGTTACCCAAAGAAACCTGTGATTCACTTATCTTGTCTGATTAGATGTGATAGTTTAATCCAAATTTTAACTACCTTAGAAGTTAGAAAGAAAATAGAGAAATACAACATCCAAAAAAACAGAATTTATTTGTGACAGAATCAGTTTCTTATTCCTTAGAATGGCACTTTTTGAATTAGGAAGTAAGTAATAAGGCAGTGAAAGAAAGTTATTTTTTTCCTTTTGAACATAATTAACTGCTTATGCAGAATCACCTGATCTCCCTTTATATGTTAAAATAGGGCCTTCAATTTCAGCCCTCTAGAAATAGTCACTGTAGTTAAATGATGAAATGCATCCAGACCCATGAATAATAAGCCCAAGGTGGAATTTATTGAATTATTACCTCCATCAACTTAGTGTATTAAAAAAAGAGTATTACATTTTCTCCACTGAAGAATCCTCAAATAATATAATCATGTTTCATAGACCTGTTTGAGTGTCCTAAGTCCTTGCATAAATATTACTGATACTTAGTGATGATTGATGTTTATAAGAGTTAGGTGGTATTTTCAGTTTAATTATAAATGAATTAATGGAAGTTAGCCAAAAATACTGCAAAAATAAATGATATTTAACCTTGCAAGGATTTTTCATAATTTTATTTGTATGATGATCCTGTTACTGAATATATATCGAAGTGGTTGTATAGAATCAAGGAAACTGAAAAATTGGGGCACGTATATCTGAATGCTAAGATAAACAACAAAGGGTTTTGTTGTTTTCTTTGCCCTGAATAGTTTAGGAAACTTTGTTGATGTAGCTTTAATGTTTATAAAGAAATTAAAATAATTCATCAGTCATCACTGAAAAAACTAATTATTTCCCTTAGTGTTAATGGACTGTACAATATAGAGGCTGTCTCTCAGCAGCACTGTTGCAGTGGTTCACTTTTTTCCTCAGGGGAAACTAAACTTGTTACCGCAAGTTTGTTCAATTAATCTTTTCTTGCAGGCAATAGAAAGGTGAATTTCTTTCTCATCTAGACCATTTTGCTATATTTTAATAAGATCAAAGTGACTTCTCAAATAAGCTAATTTCTCTCATTTCGATGGTGAGAGTATATACGCCTTCCTTTCTTCATTGTTCTCCTCCTGGAAAAGACCCTGGCTCTCTCAGCTCTATCTTCCTAGAAGGAAACCCTCCCCCATTTAATTGAAAGATTCTTGGTTCCTGAAGGTAGCAATTAATTGAAATGTTTTTCTTTGCATATACTTTATCACAGAATCTTAAAAATTTACACATGGGATGGGGTTCCAGGAAGGTTATATTGGTTTATCAGAGGAACCTTTTAGTCTTTGTTGGAGTTTTTAAAAAGCTGCATTTATGTTATGTTATGAGATTATTCTTATATTTGGCCTAAAGTGTTTTATCTCACCTACGATGCCACAGACATTGTATTAAAGGCACCACCACATTCTAATCCATGGTGTCTATTGAATTCTCTCCATCTGCTAGGCTGGTAAACCCAAAATAGAGACAATGATACACAGAATTCATGATGGCTCCTAAAAACATGGCTTCCCCTCTTTATCAACTTGTCATGCCTGTTCTAGAATTATACTCCTGAATGAGCATAAAGTTCACTATTTCATGTCTATGGAACCCAACGGCTTTCTCTTTCATCTTTCCATCTCTCAACTAATTTTTGAGAAATCACTAATGAAGGTCAGACTCAGGAACTTCAGTCTTTAGGATTCAGGAATGGGATGGATTTGAACCTTTGATGACAGATCCTTTTTGTCTCCAGTTTTTTCCAGTTGCCAATCCTTCCTATATACTCCTGCTAGACTAATTTTAGAAATGTATAGCTAAAATCCTGGCACATGCTCAAAAACTCGTAGTATCTTCATATTGCCTACCAAATTAAGACCAGATTATTTGCTTTCTAACTTCCAAGGGGAAATCTTAGAGCAGGAATTTGATATGTGGGGATAGGGGGAAATGTGTCAGGCAGCCATTGCAGACAAGGGAGAAGGGCAGTGCATCCCAGGGTTGATGCTCCAAAGGCATCATCAACTGACTGAATCCACTCATCCCTGTTTCTTTGCCTAGGCTGTCCCTTTGCCTCTTGTCTCAGTGCCTATTCCTGCAAATTCAATGTTAAATTCCATCTTGATTTTTCTGTCCAGTTACAACACCTACTATACTTGATTGCATTCTTCTCAAAGTATTTGTTTTGTTTTATTTCTAATCAAAGTATAGTTCTATTCTTATAGTCTCATCTTTTTGGTCTTGCCTCATTACTCCAGATTACTAAAGATCAAACAAAAGAAAGGGGGAAAGAGTTTGGCATCACATAAATATGACAAAGCTGCAGGGATGACTCAGTGATTTCCCACATCTAAAACCACTTAGTTGGTCTGTATTTAATTTGTCTAATTAATTTCTACAGAAAATATGGGTAGGTGTCCCACTCCTAACTAGTTTTAACTATTTACAACATTAATAACTGAGATCATGGCTAGAGCAAATTGTTCTTAAAACAATTAGAGTGGAAAGGAAAGCCTGGAAATCATTATGAGGGGAAATTATGTTGACTATAAAGATTAAAGCTCCAAGAACTTGTGAAGAAATCTTCTTTCCAAATTATAACTGCTGTTCAAATAATAATTCCAAACTTTGAACATACTGATTTCACAATTTTGTTAGACATTAATCCACTGATATAAACACTTACTTACGTATTTGATTTATGCTATGCCTACACAAAAAATGGGACAATTTATCATGTGAATACACAAAACTAGACAAATAAATTTAAAATGTCAAAATTAAAATAAAAAAATTTTTAGAGGAGAAAAAAATGAATGCAGGACTCCAGGCATTGAGGTTATTCTAATTGAGCAACAGATTTAGAATTAAATTTCTCCTAATCTAGGCAATAATGGAAATGTAGTTCTTAATATCTGAATAACTTAAGTATTCATGTTCATCAGGAGACAGGACACATGTTATTTTAGCACTGAATCTTACCAGGAACTTATCACAAGGCTATAAAAATTCTGGATAATATAACCAACAATTTATCTGAATACATATTGTAAAAATTATAGAAGGGATATCTAAAAGCATTTCAACACTTCTATGGAATGTTCACTTAATCCAGACATGTTATACTTGGATGCCCTAACTATTCCAAGACAGAATTTAGAAGAACTAAAAAAAAAAAAAAAATCAACACTGAGTCCTAATCTGTCTCTCTCAAACACCAAAATGTTTCAAGCAACTTTGAACAATTTCTAGAGAAAGCAAATTCAAGGATGGATTCTCTGATGTGTCAGAGGTGCCAAGAGTTGATGCTGTTGAGCAGAGCGCTACACTCAAGTTTCATATGTTGGATATGAAGCCAGTAGAAGTGACTTTCCACTCAGAAAATTTAGAAGCTCCCAGACTTACATTAAAATCAGCTTCATATGTTTGAAATTAGTTGCTAATGCAAGGTTATCACTTTGTATTTAAAGATGATTCCATTGTTGTCAGTTGCAGCCTACACATCTCTGACTTTTAAGAACAGTTTGCTCTAGCCATGATCTCAGTTATTAATGTTGTAAATAGTTAAAACTAGTTAGAAGTGGGACACCTACCCACATTTTCTATAGAAATTGATACAATTTATTGTTTAATGATTTCACTGATTTTTCTGTAAGCATGGACCTATCCACCAGAAAAGTATCTGTCCAAAAGTTTCCAAATTTTAAAAAAGAGTATTAACCTAAAAGTGCAGTGAAAAACCTAAAGTCCACTTTTATCTGGAATATATTGAAAAGCTATAAGAAACTTAAAGATTTTTCCTTTCCCATAACAATCAGCCTCTTAATAACTTTAAGGGTGAAAAATTTTATCTTTTAATGAGGCTTTGGTATGCTTTTAAAGAACACATTTTACTTTCATATTCTAGTACTAGAATGGTTATTTCTAATAAAGTCTAATGTACAGTTCTTCATCCTCATTTTACCTGCTTTAAAATGAAAAGAGTGGTTCTTGAAAGTTTTGCTATCAGGACCCCTTTATACACCTAAAAATGAATACCCAAAGAATTTTTGTTTATATAGGTTATATTTAGCTATATGTACCATATCATATAATAAAACTAAAAATTAAAACAAAAATTTACAAACATATGGTCCATTAACTGCTTTAGCCTCTGCAAAATTCCACTATAACCTTATAAGTGGATGAGAATGGTAAAAGCAAATAAAACCTTCATATTATTCTGAAAATAGTTTTTACCTCATGCATCCACCTAAAGAGTGTCAGGGATGCCCGGGAATACCTACACTATACTTTGAGAACCACCAGTTTAGAACAACCAGTAAAAAGGGATAAATTGGCCACAAGTAAAATAAACATGGAACAGAAATGGTCTTTGCTCGAGGCATGCACACAGGCCTTAAAGTTGCCCACTGGGGAGGGCACACCAGCTTGATTTACAGCGCAAGGGAAGATACAGGGGGCTGGCTACAGCCCCTTTTCTCCACTTTAATTCTAGACTTAGGAAAAATTCACTCTAATCTAGATTACCTCCAAAACTGGAACAGGAGAAAGTAGTTGCACACAGAGTACCTCCAACAGGCTTGTGTGCAAGAGATGGTAAAGTCATTCCATCTGGCACTCACTGATTTTATTATCATCCATGGGACGTGCAGATCCCTTACAAGCATTGGAGATCTGCCTGCATACACTGCATAAGACAATCAATGGGGCTGATGAAGGAAAATTACTAATTGTTTATTTTTATTTTACCTTTTAAAAAATCTTATTTATATTTTAGTTCAGAAGTACATTTATAAAGGAATGTGTGTACACACACACACACACACACACACACACACACACACAGTGGAGAGTATGCTGAAAAAGTTTGTTAATGGGGTGTGCACCCAAAATGATTCGGAGACTATGTGATATTTTTTTTAATGTTTTAGCCAAATCAAATTAAGACTGAAAAATACCAAATATTGGTGATGATCTGGAACAAACGTCTTTCAAATTGTTGGTGGGGGCAAAAATTGGTTCAACCGCCTTGAAATATTATATGGCATTATCAATAAAAGTTAATTATATACCTCCTCTATGGCTTAGAAATTTTATTCCAAGATACATAGTCAAGAGAAATGAAGGCAGATGTTCATGAAAAGACATGGTCAAGAATGCTTCCTGCAGCTTTATTTATAAAAGCTCAAAACTGGAAAGAACCCAAATGACCTTTGTCATTAAAACGGATAAACACATTGTGGCATATTTATCCAATGAAATGCTACAGAGCAATAAAAACGAAATATTGATGCACACAACAAAAGAGATGCCCCTCCCAGGCACAATGTTCAGGAAAAGAAACCAGACGTAGAAGAGTATATACTTTATGATTCAATTACTGTGAAGTTAAAGACAAGCAAAACTAATCTACGATGATAGAACTCAGGTTATGTTTGGCAGAGGCGATTAACTGGGAGGGAGCACTGGAGAGCCTTCCGAGACACTGAAACCAACCTATATCTTGACCTGGAGTTTAGTTACATGGGTATACAGATAAATAAACATGCGCTGAACTGTAATTGAAGATCTGTGCATTTTACAGTGCATATGATACACATTTTTTAATGTTTTAAAGTTACACCCAAATTAGAAAGTGTCCAACTCAATTTTTTTTCCTATCAAACTAGAGTGGATCTGTGGGAACCTTCTTTATGCACCTGAAAACACAATGTGGAAAGTGTGCTTAAGGCCAGCCCACAAGCTTTTGCTTTTAAAGCTGCATTTCAGCCTCAATCCTCTCCAGGTTCTTTCCTGGCCATGAGCATAACCTGATTAGCACCTGCTCATAATTCATAGCTAGGGTTCAGGAGCAGGTTGACATGGTGCTACTCCCACCCCAGTGGTCTTTCTTACTACATTTACCCTATGCCCTGGTCTTGCAGAACTAAGTCCTTTAAACTCAAGTAGAGATAGATGGTGGCAGCATAAGACAACAAGAGTTTGGGAAGACTTAATATTAAGTAACACCAAAGAATGTAATGTTACATTAACAACAACACAATAAAATCATGCATATATATCATGAGCATTATTGGGTAAAAGCTGCACATGAAGAGAAAAAAAAACATGAAAAGTAAAATCCTTGAATGCTGATAGTAGGTATCTTTGGAAAATATTACAATAGTTTTCTTTCCCACTTTTTCAGAAATTTTATAAAATGCATAACTTTATTAATGTGTAACATTTAAAATGAAGTAATTTTAAAAAGCTCTATTTTTTAAAAAGCTTTTTGAGGTGCCTATAAAGATGTTACTTATGCCTCACTTTTCATGATTATGATGATTTTAATTCTCAGTGATTATGAATTTGTTCTTGACTTCATCTCTCCCCAAGTTATGGCTTTTTTCCTGGTGTACCAAGATCTTTAGCTAAAATGATAGACCAGCATGGCACATTGAGTGATTTTGTCTTAGACATAGATTTCTGGCTTCACATAAAACTCTATCTGTCCTTATGTGCGAGGGAGGCTGTTGTGACTTATTTCCCTGGTTTTATCTTCTGGCTCCTTCATCAACACCCCATTCCAGCTCCAGGGCCACTGACTCCCCTAGATCATCTTGTCATTTCCTGACACTCCAAAACACTACCTGTTTACCACACTCAATTTCAACTAACCCCAGAAAGACCAAATTAACAGGTGGTGGTGGTGGTGAAAGTCATGCCAGAGGAGACAGCAATATAGGCAAGTTGGCAGACCACAACAGTGAGGTATATAGAAACATGGGCATAATGGAGCTTGGTGACAAAGCTGCTGTCAAAGGGATTTATGGATGCTGTTATTTCCAAGAGAAAACATCTAGAGCTTGAGTAACATGTATCAAACATGTGAATCAGATAAAAAGATCAGGAAAAAAAACAGAATCAGCCACAGAGTCCTGAAGTACTCCAGGTGCACTCTGTAGTATTACTATATAATTGTTTATTCCAAACTCTGAGTAAGTCTGTCTTAATCTGGGTTAAAGAACTTCCTAAAGTATAGATGAAGGTTGCCAGGCACTCCTCAGAAAAGCGAGTAAGGTGCACAGGTATATGAGGCTCGCAGTGGTGTGGCGTGCCCTGAAGGAGGTAGGGTCCTCCAGAGAGTCCTTACATGGTCCAAAGAAGGAAATTAATGGCTTAACCTATGGTAGAAACCTAGTATAAAAACAAAAGTAATTATCATTTTATTTCTTTATTGACAATTTACAGGACTTCTGAAATGAAACCTGTTTGTTAACTTGGATTATTTGTTTATTTAAGAAAACAATGTAATGTGATACCATGTGGTATAATCTGATTATGGTGAAATTTATATGGAAAAGAAGTATTTCAATTTAAAGGAATCAATCACATGCTATGAATGCCAGGGCCATCTAACAAGGACTACAAAAACAAATGCCACTGATAGCAGATAGAATGAAATCTCTTTTTTCTGGAATGTTTGATTTTTAAAAATCAAACAAGCTATCTCTTATTACATTAGATTCAAATTGAAATAAAAATTATTTAGAACTAGAGAGCTCAACTAACTAGCTGTTAGAATTCTGAGAGTCAGAGCTTAAGTCAGCAAGAAAGAAAATGGGTAAACTATCATTCCAGAGACAATTTACCCTTAAGCTAGACTAAATAAATTTTTTTAAAAAAAGGCTTTCTAAAGGAGACTCCAATTTTCACAGATTTGTGTTATTTCTTATCTAACACAACAGCTAGTTTTTGTATATTAATATATGTAAGAAAACCTGATACAGGCTAATTCTACATGTCCAATATAGAATTCTTAATTTTGCCTAGTAGTCCAGTCACTACTATTAAACAGCACACTCTTCACTTTATGGGACAAGTGTCTGAAAGAACTGAAAATATCAATTGGACACTTAACATAGCAGCATATACTGGTTTAAATTCAAAGTAAAACAAAAACTTTTGATCATATGTTGTTTATACCTAAACTTTACACTTAAGAAACTATTAAATATGCTTCCACGTCTGAATGTATTTATTGAGAGAAGAAAAGGAGGAGGAAGAGGATGGAGAAGGAAAACAAAGAAGGAAAGAGAGAGAAAAGGAAGGAGAGGAGGAAGGAAGGAATGCTGGCTTAATGCCATTTACAGTAATATTCATTACCTAAAGACAAGTCAGTAATTTCTTGCTGGTTTTTCAGTCTCATTTGTTGGACAGTCATGCATTATGTTCTCATAGTTTTGTCCAAGCAATACTGAAAAATATCATAACAATCACAAAAACAATCTCCTATTTCTCCAAACTCTCCTGGCCCCTAACACCAGGATATAATTTCAACAAATGGTACTACTTCTAAGCACAGAGTTCAGAGTACAAATGGCCAAAAGAGATACGAAATTTGTAAGAATTCAGAATTCTCTGGAATTAATGTCCTTGAATCTTAATGTTTTCTATTGCCTTAAATCTTGGCTTGGTGTTAGATTTATTTGTGGATTTAATTTCTTTCAAAAACTAAATGCATCCTCCAAGGCAACTTTGATTTCTTTGTTTGCATAACAGACCAGAACATTTAAGTTTTTTTCCAAACATGGAATGCAATGTTTATGCATTGGACTTCATCATCCAGTCAACTGGGAAACAAATTTTGTTCAATTCCTTGAAAAGTACTGAATAATTTTGAACTCACTATATGTATTCATAGTATAACTGAAATTATGCTGACTTCATTAGAATACTTCTAAGCTTTAGTGTAAGTAGTCCATCATTTATTGTATATATACAAAGTAAATTTTTTAAATAATATGGTTATCATGAGACTTCAAAGAAAAAAACTCTCTTGTTTTTAAATGACTTTTTTTAAAGCCTCAAGATTCTGTTTATATATGGATAGATTGATTACACACACAATTAATGTGAAGAAATTTTGGCAATGGTTGAAAGGTATCAATAAATTAATTTCCAAGAATTCTTTGGCCTTCATACTTGTAATGAATTTTCACATGTTTAGCAATTGACATTTTTCTGTAAAAAATAAATATATATATATATATGTTTGTATATAAAATATATTTTTTCTGTAAAAAAATATATATATATATACACACACACACACATATAAATACTGATCTATTGCTCTTTTGACATTACCCATTTTCAGAAAATTGCCCTAATGTAATTAAGAGGACAGAGACTTTGGGACTGGGTCTGGTTTTCAATATAGCTTGTGATTTTGAGCAAGCTGCTCATTTCCATTACTCCAGTTACCTTCTCAGTTAAATGGGGATACCACCAACTATCTCAAAAGATCTTGTCAAAATTAAGTGAGATAACATGTCTAAAGTAGCAGCTGCAGGCTGTTTGTTCTTCTTTTCATTTTTTTCACTGTTACGGAAACATTCTCACTGTGGGGGAGTATTCACACAAAGTCCCTATTTTTGTCACCAAACATCATGCCAGGCGCTCCCTCTAATGGCTTCCCTTCCCAGTGTATACTTTACGTGCACTGTTACAAAGCAAAAGGGAGACTGTCTGTTTCACAAATACCCATGCTGCTAAATGGCCAGATTCTAAGCTTTAGGATTCACCTTGGTAAATCACATCAGTAAATATGTTATGAATAACTTTATTCCAAACCCCTCCACCCCACCTCCAAAAAAACCCCACAAAAACTAAATACAGAAACTACAATGTCCATTTTAATTCTTTCGCAATTTTTCTAAACAAACCAACTGACGTACTCCTCTGCCCAAGACAGAATAAAAGGTACAAGCTAAGACACATGTTGTCTAAATCATCCTGATGTTTCCTTTGTTCATCAGCATAATTTCCACATCCTCACTCCAGATTCTCATATTTCTCCCCAACTGTGGGAAAGTAGATTTCTGTGTCATGTGGAGAAATCTAGGATGCTGAAATCCAAGAAGCCTATCTTCTTAATTTCTCCAGTAGCTTGTGGATTCCTTCTGGGCCTGTTCATTACAAAACTGTTTCCTTTATGGAACCATAAAGAAAAATCTATAAAAACATCCTTCCGCAATGCTCCAATCCTTTGCATACAAAACATATTACAAAGACTGTAATGAGGTTCATACAAAAACTGTAGGTATGAAATAAGCCTCACTGCAGGAATGATTCCCAAGGTTCAAAACTATAGCAATAAATGGAGGAATATTAAACTGCTTCATCACACTGCTTTAGCTTTTTAAACCCTGGAATGTTGAGAAACTATCCTGAGAGACCTGGTTAAGAACAATTAGCCTACAATCCCCCAAGGAACTCATCCCTCCAAGCCCCAAAATGGGTCACTATATTAAATCCCTCACCTGGGACCTTGTCTTCCCTGGGGCCAAACAAGACTTATCTGTATTGGAGTCACTGCTTGACTTAAATGGGAGGTTTCAGCTACAAACACCATAATTATTTACAAGGATTAGAGGGAAGTTACAAATGCAGACATGTGTGCGTATATATGAAATGTGTAGATGAATAACCTTTAATATATAATGATGAAAATGTCAGATTACATTGCCTTTCTTTTAAAAAAGGATCAATAGGGAGACATTTATGCATATGCTAGATGACAACATGAAATGAATGGCTACTTTTATATTTATCTGTTCCTCATGTCATCTTTAATGAGAATAGATCTGCTACCACAAAATGGACTGCTAGTAGGCAGACTTAAAATGGGTTAAGAAAGTGCCTCTTTATTTATTCTTCATGTTATTTCCCTTCAAATTAAAACTATGCCAGTTTTGTCAAGCTTAATTCTAATGCAGGTTTCACAATCTTCTAGAAAATTTCTATTAAAGCTAAAAGCTTAAGAGCTTAACAGCTCTGTTACTTATCCTTTGAAAGGGAAAAAAAAGGTCTAAATATCCCCCTTTTCATATGTGCCTTCTTTTGTCATCTTGCACTATAAATTACAAGAGAAAAATCTGGGGAAAACGAGACCATCATTTTGATTTTTCAGAAACGTAATTTCAACAAGTCGCTTGGACAGTACAGCTGTCCCTTATGTAATTTGTGCACAAAAAGTAGCATCTTGATTTCTTCAGGTTAAAGTGTACCCGAGATGATCTGTCAGTCAGTGCCCAAACAGTCCAATTCCTTAGAAATTTGCAGAACGTAGTCTAAGCAAAAACAGGTCCAGCTTCAAGACCACCACCTATGCTTGAGCAGCTCCAGGCAGGGCATGGAAAGGAGCCCCGGACCACACACACAGAAGCTTGACTGTCTGAGGACAGAAGACACTGATTTGAGCTCCTGCGCAGTTCATAGCCATTTCAGAAATAATAGAGCCTGCTTTCTTACAGCAGGTGGATTTCCAAACAACTAAAGGCCTCACCACTGAGCACATACAATTCTAAGACATTATCACTTTAGGCTTTTAGGCTATTAATGAGCACTTACTTCTGAGAATGTATCCTAGGGGCATCAGGGGAAGGGAAATATATTGAGGTTTGGGGGAAGGGCACTACTATAGAAAAAAATATATATAACAAATGGGAAACCCACTATACCAAGAACAAGGTCTACCAACTGCCCAAATCTCCAGGCAAATTAATGCCAATTTGTTGAGAAGGGCAGCAGTATAGAAACTAACATTGTAGCATTCAGCAGCTATTAAGGCAATACAGGGTAGAGTCTAAGAGAATCCGTTCCGGAGCCTCTAGCTCTACCCCTAACTAGCTGTGGAGCTTTAGCCCTTTGGCCTCAATTTCTCCTTAGTACAGTGGAAAGGATGTTAGTGCTTTATAGGTTTTTGTTGAGGATTAAATGAGTTAATACATCCAAAGTGTTTGGGACACTGCTTGGCACATTCAGTAAGTGTTTTATAGTATTATTTTGTTTATTCCTAATTATAATCCATCATGGAGGGAGTTTCCCCTATTTTTAATCTTAGAAACTCATTGTAAGTTTAAAGAAACGTGACTAATATTATATACCTACATCAGTGGTGAAGCCAAAATTTAAACTCAAACACTCTTTTCACATCAATGAGTTATACAAACACTCAAAACATGTGACATATCTTCTACCTCAGCTTTATGTCCTATATTCAGTGATTCCCCAAGAGTGGCCACAGACCAGCAGCTTGAACATCAGCTAAGAATTTGTTAGAAATATAAGTTTTCAGGCCCACCCCCCAACTGTCATTCAAAATTCTCATTACAAGGGCAGCTGTCCCCAGTTAGTTTATAGAAGACATGACAACATTAGCAGGAGCGTTAAAGAATATCCCAGAGAAACTGTGAAACATGGAACCTGTGTTGTGTTAAGATTGTGAAGAATTTTACCCTGGAGGTTTTGGACAATAGGCCACTGACATTCTAGGACTGCTGAATATCAGATTTTCCTGGGAGCAGAGAGCTGGTTTATCATCTATTTTCGGCATGGCTCATGTAACTAATCTAGGCCTCGCTTCTTCCATGCGTAAAATGAGTCACCTCACATGTTCCTGACAACTTTCTATTCTCCTCAATGAACTCTAAATCTCTCCCTGATGATACTTTAAAAAACATGAGGTAAAAGAAAAATCTCAGAAGCAAGGTGACCTGTTGGATTTAGTTATATAAACATGAAACTCTTAGGTTTTCGAACTGGATCAGAGAAGGAAAACGTTGCAACGGGTTCAGAAACTTCATTATTCAAGATTGAAAGTACAAAGAGCATAGAAGTCTATGTAATACCAAATTAATGATATAAGTAACCTCTGTGAATAGGAAAAAAGAAAACATTACGAATCCACTCCATTAAGTTTACTACGGTGAGGAGCTTCATTAGAGTACACACTGAACCCGAGTTCAGGTGTGGCAGGACACTCCGAATCGAAAGTCAGAAACCTGGGTTCTAGTCTAAGTTCTGTTTCTAACTATATATGAGCTCATTTTGGCCTACTGAGCCTCATTTTCTCCACTGAGAAGCAGTGCACAGAGATTAAACTACACTGGTCTTAGATTTTTATAGGCCCAAAATTGTTTAACCCCTATTGATGTATCAGACCACAGAGGTGGAGCTGCATCAATGCATTGACCCCTGCTAGTCGCTGGTATGGCCAAAATTACCAGATGAGAAAAACGTAAAGCAAGTAGAAGTTCCAGGAAACTTTGGTCCAAGCACAGACTATAGGCACAAGTTATTGTCAAGCCAGAAATTCCCCTCCTAATGAAGGGCCATTCTGTAGCAAAAGGATAGCACTAAGTTTCAATAACAAAGTCATTTTTTTCGGGGGTTGGGGTGGGGATTGGGGGGCAATATCACTTTTCAAACATGCATATGTAAGTAGCATATTTAATTACATGTTAGATGTACATATAGAACTTGTTATAGAGAATAAGGGGGAAGAATAAACTGGATTTGGAGCTTACTCCCTAGAGATGGAAATAATAAGGAAACTTTCTACACCTCCAGGATGTAGCAGGGCCATCAACAAGGAAACAAGCAGGAGTCACCTGCACAGCCACGCTAGGTCTCCTGAAGGCCTGAAGGCCAGCCCCTCGCCTGGGCTCCTTCGGGTGGGGAGGGGCATGGGGGGGTGGCGAGTACTGCTAAGGCCCTCAGGGGCGCTGTTTGTCTTGGGCTTTGTTACCAACAAGCTTCCCCTTCTGTCCAAAGAAGGCCATACCGTAGGGCTAATAGGTTTAAAACCAAAAAACCCCTCCAAGTTCCTTAACATTTGGAGAGTCAGCTGTGGACCAAATCATCAACAAATTCCTTCAAAATCTCCAAGGTTTAAAATTCTAATTTTTGAGAAAACAATGTGAAACTTTGTGGCTAATGTTATTCGTGGCCTCTTTCAATTCAGGGAAGGGAAATTACAAGTTTATAATTAGTTTTAAGAGATAACAGATGCTTTCTTCCTACCACTGCAGGCATACTCAGTATACACCACAGGTCACCCTGGGAAATATATCCATTCAAAGGGAGAGGCATC
Source organism: Manis javanica (assembly GCF_040802235.1). NCBI lineage: Eukaryota > Metazoa > Chordata > Mammalia > Pholidota > Manidae > Manis > Manis javanica. The sequence goes on from NC_133162.1 coordinate 63,244,041, forward strand.
TCCTGGGATGATCTCCACTGGAAGGGAACATGGAGCATCTAAGAAATGAAAGACTGCCATGTGACTGCAGCAAAGAGAAAGTGAGAGGAGGGGTAAGGAGAAGATGGAGAGTGAGATAAGTTCTGGGGAGCAGCCAGGTGAGACAGTGCTAAAGACTGAGGCTTTATCTTAGGGCTGATAAGAAGTCGTGGAAAGGTTTCGTGTAGGAAATGGCATGAGTATATCTGCCTTAACAGAAGATTCCTAAGTGGATAAATGAAAGTTTTTGAGGATCTCCAGGATTGATTGAATAGCTTAAATGCCAAACAGTCCATGACGTGTCTCTGATTTGTCACTGAGGCACGTAATGTGAATAGAGGTTCTTCATCATCACTGTTATTATCATCACAGTTTGGAGCTAACAGAAAATTCACAAGCACATCGCAGTGGTCCCTCAACTATGTTCTAATGCTCTTCTGGGGCATAGATGCTAATGCTAACTGAAACACAGAGAATATGCTCAGAGAAAAGCAACAGAAGTTAACTCTGGCAGCTATTTGGCTCATGTTTCAGAATCTGTCTTAAAAACAAGAACATTTTCAGTAGCCAAAGAAGGAAAATGCTGGCAACTGGCAAATTCACTACTGGACCTATAGCAATCATGTCTTGCTTAACAGCACTGCCCCTTGAATATTTTTTCGCTGTGCTTGCATAGGAACATCTGTGTTTATCAGGATATGTGAAAGATAGGCACAAAAGAGAAATGACTAAATAGGATTAAAGAGCCAGGATCACAGTTTGCTGTGGCATTTAATAGCGAAGAGTGGGCCAAGCCACATGACGGGTAGTTCCGAAATGGGTAAACACACTGGAATCAAAATTTTAAAAACATTGGCAAAAAAGGAAAAATGATTTTATTTTGACAGTGCATTTATATGCCCTAAGTGTCCCCTTTTCCCACCCTCCAATTTACTACTTTTTTAGAGAAATGAAGAGAAAGAGTGGTATGGGGAGATAAGCGGTGATAAGATATGAGCAGATAATTCCTCTTGTAGCCTGTCACTGCCCCTGAAATGTGTCTGTTAAGAAGACAAGAAAGATAATAGAGACTGCAAAGAATTCTGATCAATTATAATATCTGCTAGAGTTTTTGTTTTTCTGATAGTGCCACAATTGCTTTAACTCAAGTATACAGTATCTATAGAAAAATTCAGATGAAAATTTTACTTAGCATGTACATTATAGAACCACCCTCTGCCCCCACCCCACAACACACACACACAGTTGCCTACAGACAACTTTAAAGTAGTAAGTCTATGTTTTTGTGATGGTTAAGGTAAGTGAGCCTCTCTGAACTTGAAGCCATAAGAGGAAAAAGTTGACTGACTTGACTATACAAAAGCCTAACAATTTTATATTATGTAAAAGAGTGGTAAGCAAAATTTTTAAAAGTCAAATAGGGAACCAAAGCAATTCTGCAGCTATGGCAGAAAAGTATAATTTTAGTCATCTTAGTTTTTAACAGTATTTATCTTTCCTGGAGGCACTTGCCATCTCTTAACAGCCTTGCAAATTACACGTGAGCATCGTTAGTTAACCTGGCAATGCGAAGGAGGAATGAGTGTGATTCAGTCAGCTTCACGAGTGGGCAACTTGTGCTTAAGATCTCGGCACTTGGTTTAATGCTATGCTGTCAATGTCTTGAAATTTTTAACAATTTTTGAAAAAGGACCCTGAGTTTTCATTTTGCACTGGGCCCTGAAAATTATATACTGATCCTGCACTTACTGTCCTATAACTGCCTTTCTGCAAGCTAGTGAGTTGTGTGCCAAAGAATACCCAGATGCTTAAAGAATAGCTCTAAGCCTGATAAGTTTATAGTCTAGACATAGAAATAAGCTTAGTAGTCAGATTATAATAAAACAAAGCAGAAAATGAGACACATGGCAGACATGAAGCTCCGGAGGAGGGAGAGGTTACCTCTCTGTGAAATGAGGCCAGTGTCTATGGAAGGAGCAGCTTTTATTTGGACTGAAAGACAGAGATGGTGGGGACAAAAGGCAACTGAGGCCAAGTGCCGTATAAAAGCACAGCGCCTGCCTGGGCACACGGAATCGCAGTTTGCCTGCGGTAAGAAGAAATCAGGCTGATAAAGGGGGCTGACTTTGGCTTTGATAGAGCTTTGAAAAGGCAGCTAACAATGCTGTACATAATTCAACAGGAGCTGTGAGCCATTGAAATGTTGTAGAGAGAGAACCAGTTAGTCACAGTCGTAATTTAGGAAGATTAAAGCTGGGCGCAGGCAATGATGGTCACTGTGTCACCTCTCTGGACTCCTAGCACAGTGCTACATTCACAACTGACGTGGACTTGATGTTTCACAAAGAGGCCAGATGGAAAGTGACATCAAAGTCAAAACCTACCTCTTTTTATTCAACCAGCTGTTCTAAGCTGACCAAGAAATGTCACACATTCACACATACTTACCTATATACACACATCACTGTACATACATATATATTAACACCCACACACACACAGCACCTGAATAAACTCCAAGCAGAAATAGGCATTTCTAGTTCTCCTAAATGTTTTATCCAGTCACATTGAGGAAAAAAACAAATGCCCTACTGAAAGAGCACATTTAACATATTATTACTTGATAACAAATTAGAATTTTATTGTCCTTATAGCAGGAATATAAAGGAACAAGTCACATGGGAATGAAAAAATGCATGAACAATGAATCAAAAACAAAATTAACCACAAGAAATATCCAATATTAAAATTTCATCTGAAGGAAATTCAGTAGGTATAAAATGTAAATTTGATTTTAACTCCATTGAAACCATTTCCTCACCCAAAGTAAAGACATAAATGAAAAAGCAAGTTTAATATTCTAGCACTCACACAAACTCTTAATTGGCAGTACAATCCCTTTTAACTCACAAGACGTGAGTTAAAAGGGATTGTACTGCCAATTTAATGATGGTTCTGTTTAAGAGAAAAAATGATACAAAATTGCTTTTTGAAAAAAGTGAGAGTTGTCAATATTCTTTTTAATGATAAAATGTATTTTCTTTAAAATAAACTTTGAGACAAAGCAATGCATTTTAGTGAAAATCAGAGTATTCCTAAGAAATGAAGTTTTTTAAATTCCAATTTCCCTGCTATATTGAAATGAAAAAGCTTTTGATTTTTCAGAAGTAGAACATAAAATGAACCTAATTTAGTAAATTAAACAGATTAAAGGATAATAAGTTTCCTCTTGGACCTTTTCCATCTTAGTCATCTGACCTTTAATATGCAACATTACACAAGAGATAACAGATGATTCAGTCTTCAAGTGTGGTTTGCTTTAGAAAAGGTACCAAATACATTAACTGATAGAGATGCACTGAACATCCTTTTCTGTTTAATTCTCATTTGTTTCTTTCAGCCATACTTCTCTATTAGAGAATGTTGAATGAAACTGAAGTTCTGACTTAACCACATAACATAAAAATTGGCACCAGAAACAGAAATAAGGCAGTCCAAAGTCTTGTACTCTGACAAATTCGTAGGCTATTAAGACTATCTTCCTTTTGCTGCATTTCAGAGAAGAGGGATAAAAGGACAATAAACAGTTTCAAAAGGAGGAAGAAAGCATCCTACCTTTTTAAAAATTCCATATATTCGGTATGCTTGATGAGTCCTGTCCTCATCATTATTGTTTGAAAACATTGTCGATCAATGGCCCAGAGCTTCACATTTACAAGAGCTGGAGAAAAAGAAGAAACAAATGGAAAAATTAATTAGGGAGCTTCAACTATATATGCAAAAGAAATGAGTTATTCATGAGAGATATGAAAATGATTAATTCTCATTAATGAGAGTTCTGATATAATGTTATCCTATTTTTTAAAGGCACGTATTCTTACAGGCAAAATGTAGTTCATAATTTTCCAAACTAATATTATTGTTTAATAGGAAATTTCCTGTTACTCTTACGTCTTAAAGGGATGAGAATGCCAAAGTATACATTTTCAAGTAATTATTAATTTCAAGACTACGTATGAAGAAAATCACAAGTAATAACACTCCTTAGTTACCTACTCTGTTGTTAATGAATCATATATCATATTTTAATTGCAAAAAGTAGAGGTGAAAATTTAGCTTTCAGGTTTAGGGGCAATCTTAATAGAAATAATTACCCAATCATTTCCACACAAATCTTATTTTACAAACTGAACTGTGCCCAAAATTACCACATGAAGTTACATACTTACTGAATTTTAATTATTACTCATATACATACTGCTCTCTTTGACAAGATTAAGTGTTGAAACTGAATACCACAGAATTTCACCGTTTGATCTATTAAGCATATGAATACAAAGTTTTAGAAAAAAAACATGTGTTGTAACAGAACAATGTATCAAGATAAACTTAGGTTTTAAAGAAGTACACTAAAAATCTGGGTACTTGAATCTGTGTGATGGGTATAGAAGAGGCTTATTTTACTCTGCTCTCCATTTTTATGTATGTTTGTAAATTTTCCTAATAGAAAAAATTCAAGTTAGCACAATAACTAAGAAAGCCAACTCAACTCACGGGGTATGGAGCAGAGAGGGCTGTGCAGGGCTTAGAGCAAGACCGGTGAATGGGGCCAAGATGTACTTTAATGAGCCAAACATAGAAAGATGAACAAATGCAATTCTCACTTCTTTACACACATCAGACCAAGTCCAGCAAATGCAATGGATCAAGATTTGGGGGTAAGAAAGGGGAGAAACATTAATCAGGCCACATGTGTGCCTTGTGGAAAGGGGAAAGAAGTAATACAGAGAACAGGGAGAAAAATGATAAATTTTGTCCTCTAGAGTAAATCCTTATCTTGGAATAATACATAAATTTTTTCTTGCAAAACTGTTTGAAGCTAAGAAACTAGAGCATGACTTCTCCCTTGGCCAGCTCTTTATTGGAGACAAAGGTATTCGGGTAGGTAGAAAAAGAACAAAGCAGTAAGGACTGTTGTACGGGTGGCTCCATTCCAAGCATCCTTTAAAAAATGACCTGTCATGAAAGACAATGCTCATCTCAGATATTCTCCAGCCACCTTCTAGTTCCTCTGCTGAATCCAGGCTCCTTTCCAGGATATGTTTACTTGAGATAAACTATAGGAAACTAGACAATACAGCCACAAAGGACTGTGAAAATCAGGAATAATTCACGAGAAGTAGAACCCTGAACAGTGGGAGTAGAGCTAGGGTACAGCCGGGCAAAGGGGGATCAGGTGAGGGAAGTGCATAAGCAAGAGCCCAGCTGGGAGTGAGCTTGGGCGGCAGGAGTCCAGTGAGGGATAAAGGAGACTGAGAAGGCTCTGACTTCTGGAGGGCTGCCTCATAGTTTGGGAGGAAGTTGATGCAGGGCCTTGGAAGGCAGGGTGAACTTGATGAGTGACAGTAAGCTATTAAAGATATTTAAAAGACAAAATAGATCAAAGCAAAGAACCACAGGTGTAAAGGGTACCCATGGGTACAAACAATTTTAATGCTACAAGAAAAAACACATCAAGATTTTCTTTATTTAGCATCCTAACCATTCCTAGGTATTTCCAGTATAGAAATGCCTCCCCCCAAAAGACAAACTAGGATATACCAACCAATTTCCTTATTTTAAAAACAGTGGCAATAAAAATAGTCATACTAGTATATGTATTTTTAAAATACACCTCAAAGAAATGATTACAAGCAGAATATGTAAGTGAAACAAAGCATACATACGTTGTAAGAATCTCCCTGCAGAACACTTCACAATGCATACTGATGGCAGCATTATATAAAAGTTTCTATTATAAACTCTTAAATGGAGATATGATCATAGTGATACTTGAGAAAGACTAGCATGAGGGGCATAAATTGGATATGGAGATACCCAAGTGAGGCAGAACACAGACCAACATTGGTGCTATCACAGAACGTATCTCAAAACCATAGGGCAGAATACTCTATGATGAGAGCTCCGTGTGAGGAAAGCTGTTCTGGTAATATGTTGTGTGCACAGTTGCAAGCAAGGAGCAGTGAGCTCCAAACAAGGGTGATTCGGGAGTCAAAGAGGGTCTTCACGATAACAGCAGCAGTGGGAGTAAGTGCAAAAGCCAGGCAGGTGTTTAGGTGTGTAGGGGACTGTGTAAGTGTTGTGTTTGTGTGTACATGCACGTAAATGTTGTGACCAAGTTATCTGCAGTACTTTAATTATGACTTCACACTTTAAGTCTAGTCTCCCTCCCAGGACCCTCCTGATGAACAATCCTTCTTATGAACAACTATACCTTTTTCTATCTGTGTCATTCATTGGCACTTTACACACATTGTCAATGTTGTTAATAATCTCTACTATGACTGTATCATGTTTCCTCAATAAGTTTGTACATCCCCTTAGAGAAAAAGTCACTATGTCATTTCTTATAACATTCCCTCACTCAATAAATTAGCTTCTCATTTCATAAGCACTGGGGCTATATGCTAGTTAAATTTGTACGTGAAGTTCACCTGCGACAAAAAAAAAACCCAGGGAGATTCTAATGTTAAGTTCAGTTTAGACATTTTAATGTAAATATACCATAATCCATGTATTGATAAACAGATTCAGAATTTTTATTTTATGTTTTGATTCCCATTTGCATTGAAATGTCTCTAAATGAAATGAAACATCTCTAAGTAAAACTGTTTCAGATTTTTGCATGATAATAAACATGGTTTCATCCGATTGCAGATTTATCCCTGACCTTGGACAAGATGCCAAAACCTTTTTTCTATTCAGCCAACATGCACAGTAGTCAAGTCAGTATTTATAGGTGGGCAAGCATGACTAATAATCACCTTGCTTGTTATAAAAAATGTGGTCATATCAGAGTTATGATTACCATCTTGCTTCCTAGCCTGCTGGAGTATAAGTCTTCCATATACCTAAGGAATCATTCCCCAAAATAAAACAGAAAAACAAAATACAACGACAAACATTCTTTATTTACCTTTGATCTTAAGCAGTATGTTAATCTCTGTAGGGAATAAACAATACTTCACAAATAAAGTTCCTGTGATTTTTCACAATGACTGTTATTGTTGAACATTTAAGGCCCAAGGGCATGAGACAGAAAAAGGGTTGGGGAGGGATTTTTCTTTTTGTTCAGTATGTATCTAAAAATCTCTGCTGAAACCTTTATCATTTTTTTAATGCCATGTTGAACTCAGTGGAAAATATGTAAGTTGCCAGTGCTGTGTATGACTATATTAAAAACACCTTTGATAGAAGCAACAGTTGGCCTTCATCTAAGGGACACCAAGATTACAGAACAAGGAGTCACAGAACTTCCCAGCCTAAGAGGCCCCAGGCCTGGGTCTGGCTTGAATTCTCCTGCTGTCCAATTCAAATTTCAGAAGAACAGTGAGAAAGAACACATGGGTATAAGGCACTGACATATATTTAGGCCATATTTATTTTACAGCAATGCAGCTGACACCTGGTTCTATTGTCCACACCAAATCTGGCCCATGGTCAGTCTTTGTACAAGCCACTAGCTAAGAATGTGTTATTTTGAAATGGTCACAGAATTTTGAAGGAAAAGTACTTTTTGACACATGAGAATCATATGAAACAAATTTTAGTGTCCATAAAATTCTTACTAGAACACAGCCACATCTACTCATTTACATATTGTCTCTGGCTAACTTGAGTATTTTTAACACACTATCCAGCCTTTATAGAAAACACTTGTTGATTCTTGTATAATAGAAAGACAAGTCAAGAGTAAGTGCTAGAAGAGGGTAAATATCTGGGGCTGTGAATACCATCATAGACTCTCTGTGGGGACAAGTTGATAAGGCCCGATTAGAAAGGCATTGCAGAGCAGAGTATCTAAACCAGGGCTCTTCACCTAGTATTATGGACTGAATGTATTTGCTCCAAATTCAAAAGTTAAAGCCTTAATCCTCAATGTGGTGGCATTTGGAGGTAGAGCCTTTGGGAGGTAATAGATTCTGGTACCCACTTCAATGTTGGGGCAGGATGGGGGTGTTCCCCCACCAATAAGAAATTCTTAGGTACCAGCTGGGAGTCCTACAACTTAACTCAATTCTGATGCTATCTTCCCAAAGACAGTATCAGATTCCACAGGTTAAGGCTCCATCCAAAAGACTGCTCCCTGACCTCCTTCAGATACCACTCACAAGCCCAGGTTGTTACCTGAACTTCAGACCCACTGGCTTTAACTCAGATCCCTAAGATCCCATCCACAGATTCTATTAATTTGCTATGGTTCACAAAACTCAGAAGTATTTACTTACTGGATCACTGCTTTATTATAAAAGGATAAAGGAGAAATGTAGATGGCAAAGTATGGGGAAGGACTGGGAGTTTCTATGCCCTCTCCAAGGAATGCCACACCCCAAATCTCCAGGTGTTCACCAACCCAGACGCTCCTGGAACCCTGTCCTTTGGGTATTTATGGAGGCTTTCTCACACATGCACAACTAAATAAATCACTGGCCACTGGTGATAGATTCAATCACTGGGCCTTCTCCTCTCCCTGGAGGTGGGACTGAAAGTTTCATTTCACCATAATATGGTGGGTCTCCTTGCAACCAGTCCCACCCTTAACTGGAGTCCAAAAGTCACCTCATCAACATAGTAAGAGACACCTTTATCACTCTCAGCCTTCTGGGAATTCGAGGATTTTAGATGCTGTGTGCCAGAAATGGGGACAAAGACCATTATATTATTTATTATAAATCACACTATTACAGGAGGTAATTTGGTCGCGATGAGGCCATGAGGATGGAGCCATAGAATGGGAAGAGTGTCTTTATAGAAATAGGAGAAGATGCCCGAGCTCACTTTCTCTCTCCACGCGCACCCCAGGGAAAGACCGCACGAGGAGATAACCAGGAAGAGAGCCCTTACTCGGAACCCAGCCACACAGCACTCTGATCTTGAACTTCAGGCCCCCAGATATGTAAGAAATAGTTCTTTAAACCACTATAGCAGCCTAAATGAGATACCTGGGATCCATGGAGCCCCAAGGAGTCTGTGGATGGAACTTAGAGGTGTCAATCTGAGGCTATAAACATCTTTACTTTTATTGCCCTGTTACTGAAATTGAGCATTTCTCATTACTGTAAGTACAGGTGACAAACAAAATCCATGGCTATTTTTATATTATTCTACATTTTGCTGATCTTAAATATAATTTATAATCATTACTTCGAAATTATGGTCGTTACTACACCTGCCTCTAAATCTTATTGAGAATGTCATTTAAACTCAATTAGTTATGAAGTGTTTTCTTACTGTATTTCGATGTCAATGTTTTCCTTTGTAATCTTGTTTTATTTTATATTTTTAAAAATATTCTTACAGGGGCCCATAAGCTTCATCAGAGTGTCAAACAGGTCCATGGCACCCACAGAATTACGAGCCCCTGCTTTAACCAAGTCCTGGAGAAAAGGATCCCCACAAGGAAGGAGGCAGAGCTGCAAGGGCAGCGGTGATAATTAGCTGGCCTGAGTCCTTGGGGGCAAAGTGTTTATAAGTAAATAATGCCTATCTGGTGAACAGCCACTTCCCTGAACTCCAAGACTATCCCCGCCCTCCCCACGGGACTCTCTGGGTTTCCTGCAGCCCAGCAAATAAAGGGTTAACGCCGAGCCCAGCAGGCACCTCTCAGACCTGACTTCAGAACTAAGTGTGCTAAAGAAGTTGCTAGACTTTATCCCCATCCCGCAACCCCCCATCACCACTACCATTCCCGGGGCTTTCCAAAAAGAGGGTCTGGACCACCTGTGTAAAGAAGAAACTGTGACATTTGGAGGAAACTGCAAGGGCCTTGTATTCTCACTTCTGAGTTGGGAATGATCCTGAGGCAGTGAGGAGGGGGTGCTGAAGATTTAAGGCAACTGATCCACTTGAGGAAAATTATGTTAGCAGTAGCCTAATGGTGCAGTGGAGGAGACCAAGACTAGGGGAGCAAGAGAGACAGGTTCAGAGACAGAGAGATAGAACAGAGTGAGCATGAGAGTGATAAAAAGAGATAGGGACATAGAGATAGAAATAAAGAGATCTAAAGAGAGATATAGAAAAATATAAAGAGAGATATGTAAAGAGAGAGAGATAGATAAATATATATAGAGAGAGATAAAGAGTTAGAGATTAGCAGTTTTCTTGTAATTATCCAAGTGGGTAGACTATGGTAGTGGCAATGAAGGTAGGAAGATGGATGAATTTGACAGGTATAGAGGATTATGAATATATAGGACATATTAGGGAAAAAGAATTTGACTCTAACATGCAACTTGCTAGCCTGGAATTATGAATGGAAATAGAGGAATCATGAATGTTCTATTCACATTATTCAAAATACAAGTGGCATTTATTGGCAAACACTTGCCATTTTTTAAGTACAAGAACCATGCATGTAAGGTAACCCCAGGGACTTATAAGGCACAATTAAGCTTGTAATCTTTAATTTCTATGCTTTAAATATAACACTGTATCACCAAACTACTTTCTTATACTTTTAGAATTATCCTTGACATAATAAAAAGTCTAACAACCTTAACATTCTGGAGTCACTTGGTACAACAGATATTGCCCTCTAGAAGCGAATGTGCTAGGTTGCTGTGAGTGCCATGGCAGACACCTTGACCCTCAGGCGGCTTTGAGAATGTTAAGGAGGTTAAGATGAAAAGTCATGAAAATTATCAAGCATCAGCCAAGTAAATTTTACGTTTTAGGGATAATTTTTCCCTTCACAAAAGTTGATCAAGAAGTTGTAGAAGTGGCTGATTAGGACATGGAAAGATGCTTAATACAACTTTAAATGGTAAGGAAATGCAAATCAAAACCACAATACCACTTCACACCCAATTAGGATGACCATTCTTAAAAAAAAAGGCATTAAATAAGTATTAGCAAGGATGTGAAGAAATTAGATTGTGCATTGCTGGTGGGGATGTGAAATGGTGTAGACACTGTAGAAAATGGTATAGGAGTTCCTCAAAAAATTAAACACAGAATTAGCATATGACCCAGCAATTCTAGGTATATACCCAAAGAATTTAAAGCAGGGGTGCAGACAGTTATTTGTACATGCACCATTATCCACAACAGTCAGAAGGTTGAAACAACTCAAATGTCCTCCAAAGGATGAATGCATAAATAGGACATAGACATTCCAGACATACAATGGAATTTTTTCAGCTGTAAGAAAATCTGATACATGCTACAAGATAGATGAACACTGAAAATATAAAAGTGAAACTAGCCAGACACAAAACCACAAGTATTGCATGATTCTATTGATATAAGGTACCTAGAATAGTTAAATTCATAGGGACAGAAAGTAGAATGGTAGTTATCAGGGGCTGGGGGGAGAGAGAAATGGGGAGTTAGTGCTTAATGGTTAAAAGTTTCAGGTTGAGATCATGAAAGAGTGCTTCAGATTAATGGTGGTGATGGGTGCATAACAGTATGAATATACCTAATGCCATTGAATTGCACTTAAAAATGGGTAGAATGGCAAATTTTATGATATGTATATTTTACCACAGTCAGCAAAGTTTATCAGGTGTATTTTCTTGGTTAGACAATAAAATGTGTTTCCTGATTTGCTTTGATTTTCCATAAGACTCCCTCCAGTATTTAAAAAAGAAATCAATACTTGGTAGTCCAGGGCAGAGTACAAATTCCTTGACACTGGCAGCAATCCAGATGAAAACTTATCTTACCCCATGACCTTGCTCATGATGGTCCTGCAGCCTAGAATGATTTTCTAGGCTTGTCTTCTAAAACTCCCACTCATCCTTGCAAAGCTCAGCTCAAAATCATTTTTATTTACTTTTTCACCTTTTAAGAACTTTTCAGACAAAACTTTTTGCAAGCTTGTTTGTATTTTCTTAGCCCTTGATAATTCATAAGCACATACATGGCTATTGAATACTAGAAATGAAGCTGGTGAGAAATGAAATGTCCTGTACATATAAACTACACACAGAATTAGAAAGATGTAGTGTGAAAAAAGATCCTAAAATATTTTCAGAATAATTTTATATTATTTGTTTAAAAAATGACATTATTTTGGATCTATTGGAATAAGAATGCACTATTAAAATGAATTACACCTATTATTTTTTTAATGTGATCATCTGAAAATATGAAATTACATATATCACATAACATTTCTCTGTCAGTGCTGCTCTAGAACAGAAATACTCATATTTCACTACATGTTTCTCTTGTTCACTGGGACAGCACAAAGCAAGAGCTGATTAAGTATTTTCTAAATTGAATTTTGCATATGTGTCAAACATTTTGTCTAAAATCTGTCTCTGTTCCTCTACTTCATTGGACACTCACCACAGACTTTTAAAATGTCTATTAGGAGACAACTGGTTTTCAATTTGAGCTATGTCTGAACGTCTTTCCCTTATAGTGAAACTAGCTTTCTGCCAAGGATTGTAGAGCAATTTATTCTTCCCCAAGTCAGCCTGTTCACCAGGGAACATTCTCAGATCAGGGAGGGTCATACTTGAAACTCTCTGCTGATCTACACTGTGTCTAAATGGCCTGGAAGCTTTTGAGGGCTGAGTGCAGGCGGAAGGACAGGAAAGGTATCACTAGCTCACTCTCCTTCTTCACCTCCAACCTTAAAAAGTGTTAGCTCATACGATAAGGTGCTCTTCAAGGAATTCCAGAAGCTTTCTTTTACCTGCCATGCACCCCATCCCATTTCTTGATGCTTGAATCATCTGTGATCACTCAGATACTCAATGTGACAGTATCAAAGACTTGGAAGAGAGCTTGAGGGGCTCCATGAAGCCCATAACTGCTTCCCCACATTATTAAGGCATATGGCAACCTAAAGCCAAATTTCAGCTGCTGGAATGTTCTGAGACAAATGCTTCATAATTAGAAAAGGCCATTTGTGTTTGCAGGGCATCTGGAGCACACTGATGTCTCCACTGTGCAAACTGCCTCGTTATTAGTGTGGGGTTAAATTTTAACTTTTCTTGCTTGGAAAAGTTATCTTTATTATAAATATATTATATAAAAAGGATGGATTATAAAATCGGACATTGTAGATAATAATTATAAACTTAATAGTTGTCATGATGTTCATGGATTCAAAAGGATGTGGTGTAGTGGGCTGCCCTATAATGAAGCCAATAGAAATGAAAGTTGTTTCTCTAGATTCTGTTTGACTTCACCTTATACAAGTTAACTGATAAGACCAACTGGTGACTTTTTGAAAATACTAGAACATTACCAAACATAATAGTTTTAAAATATAAATGTACTTTCAAATATGAGGGATACTGGAAGGGCCAAATGGATGGTGATATATTCTAGTACAGATACAATATAATAATGAATATTATTTTGGGTACCGTTATATGCTGATTCTTAACAGGTTCTGAGAGCACAAAACTGAGCCGTGGGAGCAGGGAATTCCCTAAGAGCCCCAGGCTTTCCCTTGCAATCCTTGTTTACAATAATACATTGTATTCTCTCAAGTCTGTTAAGACAAAAATGCAATTATTTGGAAATCTTTAGACATCTAGCTCTATAAAAAGTTGGTAGTGGGTGCTGGGGTTGGAGAGAGATATGTAGGAATGAGCAAATATATGAAAAGACCTTGGGTCATCTGAACCAACCTGGCAGGAGGCAAAGGTCAAGTATTTTAGGAAAAAGAGCAGAAAGAAGGGGGTAATGAGCCTCTCAGAAATAATTGTCCTTCTGCATAATTCAGGTACAAGTTAGGGTCTGAAAGCCAATGGAGTCAGCAAAACACCCACAGGTAACAGAACTGTGAAGACTGAAGTGCTGTGAGTTCAGTCCACTGAAAAATAGTAAAGAGCTACTTACAGAGAAGCACAATTAAGAAAGCAAAAAACTATCCCAATCCTAGTCCTACAAGATTCATCTTCCTAAAGCACTACTTTTAATCCTGTTTGTCTACCCTACAAAACATTCAATGGCTACCTACTGCCAATAAAGCAAAAACTCTCCATCCTTGAATCTAATCCATATTTAGTCCAAAGTACATTTCTATCTTCTTTTCTTACAATCTCTTATACATACCTTTATTTTCATCCAATGATTCTAATGTCCAGTTTCCAAGTCTACCCTTCCTTGCCCTGTCTCCAGGTCTTTGCTCCTTTTCCTTTACTTCTGACAATCCAGTGTAAAGACCATTTTCTCCATGAAGACTTTCCAGTTCACCCTAGCTAGAACCATGTCCACAGCCTTCTGATTATGCCTCTTTCATGGCTTTTATCACTCTACCTTGTTTCATAATTATTCATGTACCTGAGTTATTTTAATACCATTGTCTGCTAGGAGTTCCAGGATTTTTTTCACAGTACTCAACAAATGTTTTAGGGTAAATTAAATGGCTAGGTTATAAGGAGGGAAACCATCTGTGAAAAAGATGAAGCAACTGAGTATATTCAGTTTGGATAAGAGAAAGGGGAAACTCAGTAACTGCCCTAAAAGGTTTTATAGGCTTCAAATAAATTCAGTGGAGCTGTTTATAATAAAATTAAGGTTGACCCTGAAATCTTGTGTTCAGACATTTATTACCAACATTCTACAGGCATTTATTGAGAGCTTACTATGCACCAAGAACTATACTAAGCACTGGTGACACAAAGATCAACAAGATACAGATCTTGTTCTCAAGTACCTCCTTTCTGGCGAAAGTTAACTTCCTTTACTTTTCCCATTTACACACTATTTTATTATATTCCATCTTACTTTCAAGAATTAATTATTCCATCTCAAGCCAAATTTAAATCAATCCACCACAAAATGTTTCTGGTAGATTAAGAGGTAATTCCTTCAGACTTGTCAATGACAAAACTAAACCAGTAATTAAAATGTACAGGGTTAATGATTAAGATTCAATGTCAAGACAAAAGGAATACAGCAACAGCTTCATCTTGTAAAAAGCAGCTGTCCATCACAGGAAATGCTCCAGTAGATCACCTGATAAAATGGTGGAGAAAGGGTGCCTGAATCAGATGGGAAATTGAATTGCATCACCTCAAAGGAGCGACTGAACCATAAGCTTTTACAGTCACTGAAGGATCAGTGTAGAGGGGAGCCTTACGTCTACACGCCTGGGTACATAATGATAATTATTTTGATGTGACATCCCCCTGAATGGGGCACTGCACAAAAGGATGATGGTCTACTGATGGACTCTGTGCCATGCAGGCAGATGTCTAGAAAAAAGGTGGTATGATTTGTTGACTTTAGTGAAGGAAATGGTATCTCAATTAATGTTTTATGCACAAATGTAAAGACTCAAGAATGTGAAATAAATAGGCCTGAGACAGCACGCTACAGCGGGAACACCTCCTTGTATCATACACAAGCTGTGCGGCCTCAGGCAGGTAATTTAAGCTCTCATTCCTCTATTGAGGAGATAGAGATGATAAAAGTAAGCCCCAGAAAATTGCTCTCAGATACAAAAATGTATGGTGGATACTGTGCATGATACCTGGCACTGAAAATGTAGCTCAAGGATGTTTAATCGTGTTACCATCTTATAAATACATAGAAAACAGAACAAGTGAATAGTAGCCTATAAGGTGCAGACAATTCTGAGCGTTAAGAAAGAAAGAATAAAAGTTCAGACCAGGCATGAAGTTGTCTCACTACCTCAGAATAATAAGAACCATCAACTGGTAAGCTGCAAACAGGTTTAGGCAGTCTTCAAGGGTAGGAGGGAAATTAAGATAAACACAGAGTGTGTTAATAGGGTCACAAACACAAAGCTGATTTACAGAAGCATAGAGCTCTTTGAAGGCTGGAAGTGTGTCTTGTTCATATTTTTATCCCCAATGCAGTGTGTCCCCAGTTACTAGCACCCAGTAAAGGGCCAGTAAGTGTTTGAATTAATAACTCATACATGCCTGGCACTTTTAGATATAAATGTCTCACAACTCCTCATTTCTGGATAGCTCTTAATTCTTTTATAAACACTCCTCATAATTTAATTGAAGGCAAAGTCCAGAAAAATCTTACAATCAAAGATTATTAAACAGATGGTTTGTGATCCTTCAGAGAAGGAGAGGCTGGGTGGCCATTCCACTTTAATCAGATCATTTAAATGGGCTCTTCATACACAGAAAGTCCCTGTCCCATCAATGAGGGTCCAGCACTGCACAATTTGGGCTTCAATCATAAGCTTCAGTCTTGGGCAAGTTACTGAGGTGTACTACTGGCAGCCATCTTACAGAGCCACAATTCCCTGCAGGTTGGCACATTTTGAACAGTTTGCCTAATTCAAAAAATACCAGCACGTGTTTGGTAAATGTCATTGCACATCTGTGCATAACAGATTTAAAGTCTTGAATCTCATTAAGGAAATTGGTATTACATCTGTAAGTCCTTTTGTCAGTGGGATGGGCTGCATCCCCAAACACTACACCAAGATGTTGAAAACATATGCTTACGTATTTGCTGAAATTCAAGTAACATCTTGAAAAACTCATAGTAACTTTTCCTTACAAGTAGCACTATGGGAATCTAACTCAGAAACATTAAAATTTAGCTTCCCAAAAGAAGGATTTCCCTTTTCCTGGTCGGTTCATCTATCATACTGCTTCTCGTTCTCTAAACAGTGTATTTATATGCCAGAAGCCATAGATTTGATGCATTTTTAATTAATCTTACTTCATGACTGGAAAAGAAAAAGTGAAGCATTAAGATTCTATGTCTATTAGTCCCCTACTGTATCTCCCCTACAGAGTTCAGAATTGATGTGCATTAGAAGTTTCCATTTTTGTTGTCTAGCTCTCCATCACCTTAGCTCATTGCCACCTTAAGGCTAGACTCAGCCATCATTTATGATCCCTTTCATGTCCTCAAATAAATGTGAAAGCCAATGCTTCTGTCCAGGTCCCATTAAGAAAGCATATGACACAACTGGTTAAAAGAAAGATGAGGTCGTACTTCACATTTATTTATTTTCTAGGCTCAAGTAGTTTTTGAAATAGAAATGTCCATTTTTGGCCCAACCTTTCATAGATTATATGTAATTCTCCAAGTTTGGAAGGATTCTGGAAAGACTCAACAGGAAAGGGAGCTCTCTAACTGTCTCCTCTGTTGGCAGATGAAGTAGAAGACATCAAGAAATGTCAAGTGAGCTCAGCTGTTTTTTCAAAATTGTCTACTTCTGGCATATTATGAGAATGCCATTTTCCTCGTAATTTTTCTCATCTGGAAGATGCTTAGTATTGCAAAGAAAACTGATTATTCAACAACAGTCAGAAAAATGAACTTTAATTAACCTGCATGCAGAGGTTGGTTCTGCTATTATGAAACACAGAAATTGATAGCTCTTGTATTTTCACAGATGAAAGATGCAGTATCATCTACATTTTAAAGCAGGATCACTGATTTCTTCAGGAGAAAAAAATCTGGGTTTCTAGAGAGATCCTCCGTTTAAACACATTAAACGTATTTCCTTTTCTTGCACTAAGCATCATTTTCACACAATGGCACTGACTGTGAATGCATGAAGGTGAAATTCAGTGCAATCTTAGCCAACTAGTTATCTACCCTGTCAGCTTAATGGTGCCAACTCATTCAGCAAATAGTGGCCAAACATAGGCCATTCTTTACCTACTACACTGAAGGAGGTATATTTGCTATCTAAAAGGAGATGAAGACTGGTGTAAGTATATGTAGCAGAGTTATTTCTAAACTCTTGACTGACCACAGCCAAGGTTTGCATGGGGGCGTCATACTGCCTGCCAGCAGTATCTTTTTCTTGAGGAACCACCATTCTTCTGGCAAATTCAATTCCAGTGCCCCACCCCTACATATTCCCTCACCTCCTTCCCCCTTTCTGATTATACGTTATACGATCAGTCAGGTTACATTTTTGCTTAAGCTAGACTAAGTCTGGTCCCTGTCTAAAGCCCCAAAAGGATTCCAGAATGCCTTACAAATTGCTAATTCTGGCGTGATCACTGGGATCTCACATAAGCATAATACTACAAAGGAGATCAGACTTCAGGATCTTTAAGCCATTTGAATAGAGTTTTATGGTTTTCACAGGGCTTTCACTTATGTGGTTCTAATTTTTTTGAAACAATACTTAGATAAGACAAGTTATAATTTCATTTTATCAGTAAACCAAAAAAAAGTGCATAAAGATGAAGTGATTTTATAAATGTTATCTGGCCAGATGCCAACAGCTACAGAGTTTATCTTCCAAAGGTCCTTCAAGAGCATTGTCAGCTCATATATCACATAATTTTAACCACAATGGCTGAAAACATTCAGAATATGGTATTCATTTAAGATTTGCATTTTCCTAATTGTAATTTACATTTTCCTACCCTTTACCCAAAGTAGATTATGTCAAAGATAAACTGTCTAATAACTGACACATTTCCAGAAATATTAAGCAGTCTAGTTGGCTTGATCTAATTCTTGAGAATTATTTCTGAGTCCTAAAATATTGCAGGACACCAAGTGGAATCATTAGGAAGCACTGATACATCAAGGAAAAAGGCAAAGTACTAAAGTCTAAGTGATGGTTGAAAGTGAGAAGTAATTTGTTACACAAGTAGGTATTTAGGGAATATTTGATGCCAAGTACTGCAGATACTATGGAAAACAATACACACACATTTCCTGTCTGACAGGAGCTTAGAGTGGGTCAGTGGAAGCAAGAACAATAAACAAGCAATATCAGTGTGGTGTAGTGAGTACCAGGCTCACCCGGCAGGTTCTCCAAGTGTGTGGGGAGCGTCTCTCAGGAACATCTGATTCAGCACTAGGGGTGATAAAAGCATTCTCTGAGGGCTTACAGTAAGGCCTCAAGGAGGACGATTTGTCCAGTAAAGAAAGGGAAGACTGGTCAAATTCCTGAAGTTGATGAAGTAAGCAAACCCTTACTTTCCAACTTTAGAAGAAAATCCTATTTCTTTTTTCCTTTCATTCAGCTCCATAGAGAATAGACACTTTTTTCAGCTCAAGGCCATCAACTCCTGAAACACACGGAAGACACATCTACCCCCTTTGTTCAGAACAACAAATCCACCACCCTAGGTGGCTGCACTGCTAAATTGTATAGAATCTAGCCATGACCTTGGTAGATCTTCACCCAAATGCAGGAAATATCAATGAATTCTCCACCTTCTCTGGCTCTACTGATTCACTCCATTCTGATATTACAGATCTCTAACAGTTACCCCGCACACCCTGACAGTATCATCAGGTACAGACTTCTTGGGATTTCAAATCTGTTTTCTTTGGTTTACATTATACCATCTACTTTAAGGATGGAGCAGCCCATGAGAAAGGGGGACAATATAGCGTAGACTCCATAACCCATGTGCTACAACTGGCAACAGATATATTATTACATTGTAAAGACACAACAGTTATCATCTTAAGATATCTACCTATATTGGCTACATGAGATGCCCTCAGTCACTGATTAAGTAGCAATGTGTGATTTCTTAATTGTACTATATCTCATCAGTTTGGCTTTACTTAAACATGGCATGAGTGTATTCTGTCTGTTCAAATACAAACATGTATTGAACATAGTATCAGGTTGACAGTAGCCATTGGCTGTAGTACAACTTAGTCCCTTGTGTCCTTTGCAATGTAGAGAGTTGAACTGGGAGATAATCAGCAGAACTGACTTCAGTCTTTAGTGTTCCTTGTATCCTGTTTTCGCCTAGTACTACCGAATGAGATTTGAAATCTTCAGTGTAACTCAGTAAACAGACAGATAGGCATTGATCGTTGCAAGTTGCACAGAAAGTAGGAAGCCAGGAGTATGCTTTTCGGATATAAATTTCACCCTGCTGATTTCCTTTTTACTGGCTGTTTTAGTCAGGCCAGTGCCTGTGTGCAAACTTGCTCCTTTCCTGACTTATCCAATCAGGAAATAGTGATTAAGAGGAACAAAAACAAGACATAGTGGAAGGTGAGTGATATTTATACAGAGGACTCACTGTGGAACAAGTCTATACTCAAAACATCATTGCTCCCTCCCATTTCACACAGTGGTTCACCACTCACCTGTTGTCTGAGCCAATTTCTGCAGGGCATTAATGAAATATACCAATAAGCAATAAAGGAGCTGTTTCTGATGAGGACTTGATATTGTTCCAAATGTTTTTATATAAAATAATTAAATTATAATTTCATGGCTTAAGGAGGGAAAAAGCAGAAGAAACCCCATAAGCAAGCTGGATTCTAAAAAATGTGAAGGGCATTTCTTTTAATTCATGGTCTTCACACTAATTGCTCTCCTGTCACAAGTTAGCTTTTTTCCATCAATAACATACTTGTCCTTTCAATAAAAAGGGAGATGAGAGGCAACAAAAAAAGAATGTAATTTTTTATTCCAAAAGCTATAACCATGTTTAAAGCTAAATTAAAGTCAGCATATTTGACACTAATGAGAGTATACAGTCAGATCTAGACTTAGGAAATTTTCCTGATTTCGTCAGGGAAGGAAGTTCAATGTCATGATCCTATTGTTAGGTGAATGCCTGCATAAAGCCTGCAGGGTAAGGGGTTACTAGTAGTTAAGGCAGATTTTCCCCATAACCAACTACAAACTCTGGGGCTAGTCAGTTCACCCAGGTTGCTCCGATAACTAGCAAAGCAGCAATCACTCCAGGACTTATGCCAGATGTAGATAGAATACACTGGCACTAATTTAAAAACAACAAAAGAACTCAATTCTCTAGAAATATCCCAGGATAAAACAATTCAATCATTCTAACCATTATAAGTTGGTCCATTCTTGTTTCTTTTCTTTTTTTTTTACTTTGACCAAGACGACCAACCTATGTTTCCAGTTTAAAAACACCAGAACACACATCAGCTGGTGCTGAAAGCCTGCGGGACACGCCACACACAGGTGGCAGTGAAATACTGGGGGGAAAAGCTTTTTCTTGGATAATCATCAAGAAAGCTACTTATCCCCACATCAGACACAATGGCATTAGATGCAGGGAAATTATGAAGAGTTAAAGGATGCCGTCCTCAACACATGGCATGCATTTAATTATTATTAGGTCTCACCTAAGAGATTCTGCAAGGCAGCCGAGAGAATGATGGCCGTAGAGATGGGGAAGTCAGAAGCCTGTTAAAGGGCAGCCTCAGCCAGGGAAAAACACATCAGACAACCAAGCAAAGGCAGGCCTTTCAGTGTTAAAAGTAACAACTAAATATAATGAAATGTCAAAAGGGATGGGAAAAGAGTTAACCAAAATGACACGGGGTCAAACACTAGAGCCAACCCTTTCCAAAGAATTAGCCACTTTGGAGAAGACTGTGTATTCAGTCACCTCATCGTTTTGCAAAAAGCTACAGTCCTATTTTTAGGACTATGGCTTGTTTTCACTGAAACTAAAGCTCACATCACAAATGTTTCTACACATTTATAAACTATCTCATTTGCAAAACAAAAGAATTGTACCTTTTAAGGAAAGCTCAGCAGCAAAGTATAACCTACGTCATTCAAACACTATGCCGATTCCAAAGGGCTAAGATAGCGGTTTTGAACTTGAGCAGGAATTGAAACACCTAGAGAGCTTTTTAGGCATAGATTGCTGGGTCCCACCCCCAATAGGTCTTGATTAGGGCCCAAGAATTTACATAGCTAATAATGCCCAGGTGATGCTGATAAGACTGCTAGGCCATGCACCACATTTGAAGAACCACATGTCTAAGAAAAAGGAATGAGTACATATACTTTCAGACCTAGGCTTATGACCAGATCATGAGGAGCAAGAATAAAAGAAGAGTAGCTTACTTATACACTTTAATCCTTTCCTAATATATTCAAAACCTATTGACATATAAGGAGCAAATTTAATTATCTTTATTTTCTAAAATAGATTACTTTCTATCATAAGGATCTTAGGTCAGTTTGTTGCAAATTGAAATGTATATAAGAATCACCAGGTAATCTTGTTAAAATGCAGATTAATATATCTGGAGCAAGCCTTAGATGTAACTGTTCTAACAAGGGCCCAGGTGATAGTAACACTGCTGGTCCAAGGACCTCACTTTGAGTAGCAAAGTCTTACTATTGTTTAATGAGAAGCAATAGAGACAGGGGTTCAAGACTGAAGGCTCAGGAGTCAGGATGTCTGGTTACAAGAGCAAACTCTGTCATTTACTAGCTCTGGAACTGACATAGCTAATGGAACTGACCAGCTATGTCACTCCCTTTGGGAAAGTTGTTTAACCTTTCTGTGGCTCAGTTTCATCTGGAAAATAAGATTAATAAGAATCCCAGCCTCATACAGTGTTTGTGAGGATTAAATAAGTCAATATGTTTTTGGCATGGAATAAGTATTCAACAAACATTACCCAATAGGGCACCAATTTGCTTTTATTAAACCTCATTGTACATATGCTTTTTTACATTTTCCTCAAAGTGCTTAAAGTTGAGTAGCTCTTGTTCAGGATGGGAGGCAAGATTAAATAAGATTAAATATTTGATTTGACAGAATTCTTCATTTGTCTGCTGATTGCTGTTGTATTGTTTATATTTCTTAAGGCTACATATAAAATAATCCTGTCCCTGAAGATTTCAATGAGTTTCTTTCTTTCTTGCATCCAAGGCAATACTGAACCAAGTCTGTGTGTGTGGAGGGATCCTGCTGGTAAGAAAAAATATACAAGTAATTTACCTAATGTCATAGACATTGCTGTAAATGTTCACATACAACTACTTTCTTGTTTTGTGTGTCGAATGGAATTACAGGGACTTCTAACTCCTTCTACTCAGGTTTCTTAAGGGGAGTAGTTTTTACAAAAATGCACAAATGTACTTTCTTCCTCCTGCTTTGCTTGCCGGTCCAGGGGAGAGAATCCGTGCAATTTCCAGCTAGGACTTAAGCGTTCCTGTGCCAGCCTTTGTTTTCAAATAGGGAGTGGAAAGTTCTAGTGAACTAGAAGGTACTAGCTGAATATTTATGAAGTGACAAAAACAATAATTTTCCATTAGCAACATAAAGAGATTTTCAGGGACCCAAACCACTTACGTTACGCCAGTACATTTTGCAATGCCTGTCTGCTTCCAAATGTCTGCATAGTAAGACTGTTTCTGTGCGGCTGTCAACATTTTATTGAAAGGGTAATCTGGGATAATTGTGGAGGCTTGAAGCTGCACCTGCTATAATCTCATTCTTGGCTTTGGGGAAACAGCCCCTTTTAAAATGACAACAAAACAGAATAGCTTTGTAACCAATGGCTTTTTCACATCGACACCATTCATATTTGCGATCAGGAGTACAAACACACACATGGACACTGGGTGATTGAAATGACTGGGTTGTCTGGTTTTGTTTTGTTTTTTTAATTCTTTGTAAAGCAGACAGGGCATCTGGCCCTGAAAAGAAAGGAAATTATATCAAAAATGGAAAAATTTTGAATTTGTTTTAGTGACAATTATTCTCTAGAAACAACACTTTAATTATTATGACTATCTTTATTACCACTCTATCCAATGAGGCATTGCTTCCCTGAGAAGCCGTGTCCAATGTCCTTAGGATATGTGAAATGCCTTGCAAGACTTCCAGAATCTTAAAATAAATTCTAACAATTCTAATGATGATAAATTTTCCTTTCGAAGACTGGATACTTGTTCTTCTTCCATGTCAAAGTTTTATAGTATGACACTTCACATGAACAAGGAAAAGAAAAATAGGCTGTCCATTTGGTTCACAAATGAAGTATAAGACTTCTTGTAAATAACTAACCTAAGATAAGCTTAATAATCTCCCCAGGTCAGAAGAAAAAATATCTATCCATTATAGGGATTTTTCATACAATCTTTGTATGTCATACAATCTTTAGCCAAACACAATGACTATCATCAAAATGATTTAGGGAAAAGTAAAAATCAGTCTACCAAACCAAGTCAGGTAATGGGTTGATTGGAAAAATTGTGACAGACCTTGAGACAGACTCAACCAAAGGAACCAGAAATAATTAAAATCTGCTTACAATTTTAGAAGTTAGCTGGCATCCTAAGACTATTGGCTACATAATATTTGCATTAAATAATATGTACATGAAAATAGGTATTTTAATACTTTAAAGATATGTATTAAGAAAGATACAGTCCTACCATAAGAGTAATTTCAAATATGGATAGTGTACATTATTTTTCTTTCCCCTCCTTCAAAACTGGATATAAGTAGATTGCTTTTACAAAATTTATAAAAGCAAGAATACATTTTATACATTTTATTCAATATGAAATGATAAAATGAAATCTGCTTCAGCTGCAGCCATAGGAAACAGAAGCAGCATCTGGGAGAGATCCCAGGGGTGAGTATGCAAAAACAATTTTAATGTAAATAAATTAAAAGTGCTAAAACAGAATTGTTTTACAACTTTTCAGAAGTATAGGTTACATTGAAACATACTTTTGGAACATTACCGCAAGCTTAGTAATGTAAAAGTTTTGCTTATTACAAATGGATAAAATCAAATACATTCAGCAAAATTAATTTCAGAATGATAAATACCTACTGTGGAGTAACTAATACACATTACTGAAATGATTCTTTAAGTATGACCTACCATTCGACTACTTTCAGCTTTATTTTCCTCTTCTATAGAATGGGAATAATAAAACCTGCCACATTTCTTTCAATTTTATGAGAAAATGAATGCAAAACCATTTGGAAAATTACTATATACAATATAAACACAAGGTAATTAAAATACTTGTTAACCAAGCTTTCATTGCATATGCCTTGCGTCTTGCACAGGGCCCCCTTACATATTTCTTGTCATCTCAGAACACCTCTGAAGATGTTCTTCATGAAGATCATGTAACACCTGATCCTATTTTGTTGATGAGGAACTGAAGACAAAAGAGTATGTGTTTGAAATCAGCACCCAAATTTTATCCATTCATTGATTGTTCTTCCCAGTTTAGTATAAAACCTGATATAAAACTTCAGCCCTCTGAGAAATTTCACCATGGGAGGCCTATGAAGAAAACTGGTCAGATAAAGGGGGAAAATTTTATACTCAGAGTTCAGCTTCCATTGTGATTCAGTGCATGGCTCACTTAAAACTTAATTTAGCCAAAGCTAAGAGACAGTACAAATCCCTGCTCACTTAAAACCCACCCCTAACAACAGAGTATGCTAACAGAAAAAGCCTATCTCTTTTGTAGAATTTGATTACAAATTAAGTTTTTCAACCCCTCTGCCCTGAAAGAGCAGATTATGCCAAACTCAAAAGGGGAAACTTGGACTAAGTCAACTAGGGCTTCAAACAGAGATATCAAAACCCAATTCACTGCAGCCTAAGCCTTTCCAGCCATTCAGGTTCATGCATAGAAAGAGATTAAAAACAAAAGCAGTCTTTCTACAGACAACTCAACTTACAGACATTGGGCAACAAAATATGAAGCAGCAAAACTTCCAAACCAATAACCAGGAAGGACAGATGCAGGCAAACCACAGTGGGGAATAGGTACCAGTGTCTCCTCTCTAGGAAGAACAGCATTCAAATGCAAAGCCAGGTGGTAACTACAAACCACTGAAAACCCTGCAGGAAAGAGCTGTGGTCATTATCCAGGGGGCTTTGCAGATAAGTGGTCTGGCTGGGCCAGAAGGGAAGGTCTTCTCTTCAGTCACTGCTGTTCACAAGGAGATAGTGCCTTTCAGGAACTCAACAGGTCACAGGTGTCATCAAGGACATCATATGAATTGGGTTCAACAATGCATTTTTAAGTTAACTGAAACATTCTGCATAGTAGCCAAGAATAGTTTTCAGAGTCAGATACATCTGGGTTCATGTGCTGGTTCAACCACATTTAATAGTAGTATGGTATCCAGGAAGTCTATATTGGGATGTGGAGTCTCCTATCTCCTGCGTGTGTGTATGCATGAGCTGATTTGCATGGCAGAAAAGGGACTCATGACAGGGAGTTTTGTGTATTACCATCTAAGAGAAAGGCTGGAGAAGAAAGAAGTACCTATTCCCCAGCCGAACTGTCATATAGTCCCAACTAAAATACCAAACCATGTAATGAGACCATGTAACCAAACATCTAACAGAACTGAGTACATAGTACACACGTAGTGAATGAACAAGGGAAACATGTCAGTTAATGGATGGCTGTTTTATGGAAAGATAGGGCAAGTACTGGACGCCTAGTTCAAACGTGGAAACCTGACAATCCTAGCCTATCCTTTGGCCCTGCCCCTTCATTCTCCGCCTTCCTTTAAAGGGAACCGGAACACCTCCTTTTCAATGCAAAGGAAACACCAACATCTTCCAACTCACTTCAAAAAACAGAAACTGTAACAATTCCCAGTGTAGCCCTAATGGAACAGTTGCTGACATTATTAAGCAGAATATATAGACACTCCTGTCTGCAGTATTTATATTTGGATAACTTCTTTAAGGTCAGCACTGTCCCAAGGATAAGGAATGAATATTGCACTTGTTCTGGTAACTCCCAGAACAAGGAAAAACTTTCCCACAGATAAATATCACATTACTTCTTAAAGCTGTAAGGTTATTTTAGGCAATTTTCAAATTACTATGTTTTCCTGCCTCCAACCACAGGAGATTCAGAAAAATGGAAATTGAGCCTCATACCAACCCACCACACATTTTTTAACAGATTTAAAAAGTAAGCACAATTCACACTTTTTTCCATGTTTTTCCCTATTCTCTTAAAATTAATTTTCTGTTTACCAAACAGAAAGTCCAAATAGTCTGAGCAAAACAAAGGCCATGGAGCAGCGTCTTCTTGGTTCTGCAGCCTTAGGAAACAGACACAACAGCCAGGACAGGAAGGCAGCTTCTGCTGGCGGTCAGTACACCAGCGCATGGGGGAGCCCTAGCAGGCAGCTGGTATTGAGCAGGAGGTCGGAGTATATCACAAAGGAACTGCTTCAGCACATAAACATACCAGGGATTCCTAAAAAGATTGAATGTGGGAAATACCAGTAAAATGTGGGCTCTCATACCTAGTGTTAACTGCTATATCCTAACAGTCTGACAAGCCCAAGGGCATTCCAGGTGGTAATTATTGAGCCTTTACCTACTGAGCCTTCGCCATGAAGAGGCTCCCATGACAGGTCCTGGACATACAGGATGATAAAACACAGGCACGGCTGTGAAGACACATCATGTACTAGGAAAAGGCTTAAGTAATCAGACAATTAAAATGGAGCAGTCTTTGGAAGCAACCAAGATGTCCTTCAACAGGTGAATGGATTAATTTTAGTACATCCAAACATTAAAATATTAGTCAATGCTAAAAAAATGAGCTATAAAACAATGAGAAAACAAAGGAAACCTAAATACATATTACTAAGGGAAAGAAGCCAGTCTGAAAAGGCTACATCTTAAGTGATATTCTGAAAAAGGTAAACTCAGGAGTCAATAAAAGGATCAGGGTTTGTCAAGGGTTAGGGGGAAGGAAGGATGACTAAGCAGAGCACAGAGAACCTTGAGGGCAGTGAAATTATTCTGTATGAAACTGTAATGGTGGATATTTGTCATTATATGTTTGTCACTATACACAGAATTTACACCGAGTGGATCCTAATGTAAATTATGAATTTTTGGGTGACAGTAATGTGTCAGTGGGGGTTTACCAGTTGTAAAAACCAGTGTCCCTACCACTCTGATGAAAGGCTTTGATAGTAGAGGCTATGAGTATGTAGGGCAGAGCATATACAGGCAATCTCTGTACCTTCTGCTGCTGTTCTGCTGTGAAACTAAAATTGCTCTAAAAAATAATCTATTAAAAAAACAGAATAGTCAGTCTAATGATAGAATCACAGAATGCTGCATGAACACAAGATGGGCATCCTGTTTTGTTGATATGAGAGGATGCTTTCTGAGAGGGAAAGTGAAGAGTAATTCCAATACTCTCTAAGTGTATTACTTTCCATAACTAATCTGAAAGTCAAAGAGCTTACTCCTTAAAATGGGTATAATCATATTGTGGCCATTTTTGTGAGGATGGAAGATTATATACGTAACTCATCTAACTTCCTGACACATACTAGTAGACACAAAGACCCTCATCATTATCTTACTACAGTGCAAATTAGACAATTATTTTAGTTTAGAACAAAGTTGTAGAGAATATAAATCAATTAAACTAAAAATTCTAGTTGCCCTTTGAGAGTATTAAATGAGCTAATTACAAGATTAATTTAATTACAATCCTAATATTTTTTTAAAAACAATTACAGTCTTTTTGCTAAACTGTTAATCTTCCATGAAACATCAGTTGTCTTCCTTAGCATAGAGTTTCTGGACAAACTAAGACCATTTCTGCTCTCACCTCGATCTATCGATCAGTGGATTTTAAACATATTTTAACTAAAACTTATTCATCATTAAGTAATCATTAATTTGCCTTCCTATTTAAGATAAATGATGTATTAATTTATCCTGGGTTTTTTGAAGTAGTGAAAAGAGTCCTCAGGAAATTATTGTCTCACTATCTTTCTGATTTTAGAAATAACCACGTATTTGTAGCTGTCTCTTAAATATTGTGGTACAGACATTAGTCAAAGCATTCTGAATTGTCTCCACTTCTAAACAGTCACAGTAATAAAGCATTATTAGATATAACACTAAAAATATTCAATAATACAAGATAAATAATACTGAGATTCTTCCTGACAAATATGACGACTATAATGTTTTACATATTTTTTTATTTTCAGGAATATCTTAGAAAATGGTATTTATCTTTTTTTTTTTTTGAGTGTTAACCAAGATTCAGTCTCTGGGTAAACAAGCCTACTACCTAGAATCACCTTTCTTTTTATCCACAAGCCACTGAAAGAAATGCTTATTACTTCCATTTTGTTTTAGCTTGGAAACTAACTGGGAAAAGTGGAATAACTCCCACTTTTATAGGTATAGTATAGTTGGGGGTTGAACCAAACTGAATGAAGGAGTAACAAAGGAGAGAATTTTTGAGAGCAAATAATGAAGAATATAGAGGGAGATGATGATGAAGGGGAAAGAAAACAAGGAATGGAAATGAAGAAGTGGATCTCCTCAGCGGCATGAAAGGAGAAGGCATTTCTATCTCACTTTTGCACCAATCTTGTAACACATCAACTCTTATAACTTGGAAATACAAAATAAAGGCAGTCACAGTAGAAGCACCCAACTGAAACATCAACTTAAGTGACCCAAATGGTGATGAGCCAACATCTTCCTTTGACTTCAACAACTCTCAAGATAGAAACTGAAGGCAAATTCTGCCTTGCTAAGACCCCCACCCTTAAGATCCAATCACCACTGACCAGATGGTCGCCCACCCCTTAAGATCCAATCACCACCGACCAGATGGTCGCCCACCCCTTAAGATCCAATCACCAACCAGAACACACCCTACCCCTACTCCTTAAAAACACGCCTCCTCACCCACTAGCTGCCGCTCCCTCTCTCTGGGGGCAGCCATTTTCTCTTTCAGATAATAAAATCTCTTGAATGGGCCCGTGTCTCCAAGTCGTTCTGGGTAAGGAGGGTCGCAGCGAGAGACCCTTTCAGAAATGAAGCAATTTGAAGACACATGAACTCTTTGAGACCTATGGTATCTGTACCCTAAAACAGTAAATTACTACAACATAGTGTGTTCACTACAAGAATAGATTTTGCATGAAAGGTATAATTTGAAATTGTAATGCCATAAATCATAGGGCATAATAACCTCCCCTGATCAGCTTTATAACAGGCAACCTCTGTTAATTAAAAAATGCTCCTTTAACTGAAAAATAGGCTTCTGAAAGAATTTTCTAAAAATTATATAAAGCAATATATCATACTAGACTATATTTTGGGGGGAAAGATGTGAAGAATAGAATGAATATTTTAAGTTTAATAAAATAGGATATTAAATTAATTTAATGCTTAGTTACTGGTAATATTCTCAAAATCAACCAACCAAATATCCTTGTTTTAAAAGAATTTATCTCAGATTTGTATATTCTCATCGACACATTTCATTTTCCGAGGTTCTTAGGTACATCATGAAATATGCATGTCACTACTGTCTTGTATACTGACCTTTTTCTTCGTGAAAACATTCTTTAGAAAATCCTTCGGACCCAGTTTCACAGCATTATTATAGTTTTTGTGCCAACTACAATTTCTCTTAACTAACTGCTTAAAACATAAATGAATTACACTTTAAAATTCAAGTATTAGGCAATTATCACAGATTTACTTGAAATTCTTTCATATAATAAATATCCGTGGACTTGCAAAAACAATAAATATATAAATATGAATGTGTGAAGAGTAAGCATTCTGTTGTTTTTTAAAAAATTCCATTACACTTCTGAAACTTTGGATTCAGTGGGAATTTTTAATTAAATTTTTTTTTTTTAGGCCTTTGAATTTAAATCACTGGGAAAGGATGATAAGGTTAGATTACAAATCCATAAAAGCTTATATTATAACATTAGATGTGTGTAATTTGAGGAAAAAAATGAAAATTTCCCACTTAGATTTTATAGGTTTAGCTTATTTCTAACAGATATTCCATGAAGAATAAACCAAATGCAATAAAGTTCTTGTTAGGCAGAGATATAAAATATAATAAAAACCATGGGTCATAGAGCCAGAGAAGCCTGGTCTTAAATCATGATTTGGCTACTAACTAGTCATGTAGCCTTGAACAAGTAAATTCAGCTAACTGAGCACCTATTTACTCAACTGAAAAACAGAGGCTACATAATCAAAGTTTTTGGGAATAGCAACTGAAATAATGTAAGTAAATTGCCTTGCACATATTAACAGCCAAACAAATATTAATTTCCCTTCTACTTGATTAATGAGGTAATGAGACAGGGACCATGGGCTTAGACAGAGTACAGTGAGGGCCTCTGGAAAAAGCAAGGAAAGATATTTACAGTCAAAGCAATGTAACAATGTAAAGTCCCTGTTGAAACTCTGTGTTCAGCATTATGCAAAGTCAAGGTCACACTAATTCTCTAGGGTAAAGATACTAGACTAGGAATATAGACATCTTCAGTGAGATCAGTTAAAGGTCAAAAGGTCAGGAGCAACTTGTCCTGGATTGTTTGAGTGTTCCCCAAGGGTATCTCAGCATAACCTGTGACTTCACTGTAAACAGCCCTAGCAAACAAACAACAACCCAGCCCACCTTGAGGTTGGGCAGGTGGCACAAGCCCACACCCTAAGCCCTCAGTTCCCCCAAATCCTCAACTGCCTATAAATCCCCTAGACAACGCACCACCGTGGGCTCTCTTGTCCCCTCCTGGCATAAGCCAGGATCTCTGTCCTTTCACTTTGTCTCTAAATAAAAGCCTGTATCCTGGCTCTCCTACCTTGGGTGTTTGCTAAGTTCATTCTTCGACTCTGCAAACAAGAACCCGGCATCAGTAATCTACTTGTTTAACAGTAAGAAGGCTGTACTTTCTTTGCTTTTCCCCAAATTGTACTTACTAAAAAATTATTAACTTGGTTTACAGATGGGCTTGAGGGTGAAAAAGACTTTGCTGTTAAAAGCTACAGCTTCTGCATCAGAAGGAGCTAGTCTGCATCATGCTAGTTCTTCAATACTTAAGTAACTCAGCCTTTCTAAGCTTCACTGTGTCCAAAGTGAAAGAGGGGTAGGATGGTTAATTGGGTGTCAACTTGACTGGGTCACAGGGTACCCAGATATCTGGTTAAACTATTTCTGGGTGTGCCTGTGAGGGTGTTTCATATGAGATTAGCATTTGAGTCCATAGACTGAGTAAAGCAGGATGCCTTCAGCAGTGCTCCTGGCCATCGTGCAGCCCAGTGAGGGCGCACATAGAACAAAGGAGCAGAGGGAAGAGGAATTCACTTTCTCTGAAGACTCAGCTGGAATGTCAATCCTTTCATGAACCTCAAACTGGGGCTTACACTGTTAGCGCTCCTGGTCCTCAGGCCTCCGGTGTGGGCTGAAAACTATAGCCCCAGCTTTCCTGGGTCCCCAGCTTGCAGAACTGCAGTAACTCTCAGCCTCCATGATCATGCAGGCCAATTATAAGAAATCTCTTTATATATCTGTATCTGTACCCTATTGATTATATTTCCCTAGAGAACCTTGACTAGTACAAGAAGTGTCAACAGTTGTTGTAAGAATTAAATGAGCTAATTCACAGCACTTAATATACACATAATAAATGTATAGGGAGAACTTACACACTCTTATTATTTAATATAATATTTTGTATATCAGTGTGTGCATCTTTACACATATGTGTATAGATACATGCAATTCATATATATACATACATGTGAGTATGTGTGTATGCATAGCTTTTTTCAGATCTTCAAAGAGTGCCATGTCCTGAAACAGGTTTAAGAAACCCAATTTTACAACAAAAAAGTATATCACATTAAAACACATACATACACACACACACAAAACTGGAGGATATGGCTTACTCTGCTTTCAATCCTAAACTCCCTACTTCTCCATCTTCATGAAGCTCACCTCATGAGCGTGGCACACAAAATTTTCATACAGAAAGAGAAAGATACAATTGCAATCACAAATTTCTCCTCCCAGAGCACCTCTGATTTGCACTTCAGCAGTTAGAAGAACTAAAGCTTCTGAGTACCCTGAATTATACTCAGCTTTCTCATTAATCAAGGTTCCATGGATCTGTGAGAACCTGTTTTTGCAGAGAAGTTAAATTATAAATTATATATTGATTTTTTATGAGACTTTTAATCAAAGGAGCTTTTAAAGAATTAGCTTTAGTATAACACAAATAAATTTTGATTTATGAAAATGAGATCAAATATTGGAGGAAAGATAAACACCAGAGAATTAAAAGCAACTAAAATAGGGCACTTGACCAGATAATACTTCTATTACCAGGCTAAGTAATAGAACAATATTTCTATGCCAAGCTTGAACTGTAATTTATAACTAGAACATTCATTTGACTAAAAACCACTGAAGTGTGTATTAAGTGAAGAATGATTTTATATGGCCCATTCTATTAAAAACACCATTTTTACTAAGTGATGCACCCTATTTCTGCCAATTAACATCACATGCTACATGAACTCCAAAGCCGAAGAACATTAATTAGACTGAAAAGTACAGGTAATCAGCTAACTACCTTTTGAACCTTTGCTTTCTAGCAATCATTCTGTATAACTGAGGAAATGAGATTTTAGCAATCAAATCTCCATTTTGGCTACATAATTTCAAAAGATGCTTTTAAAATTATTATTATTCAAATAGCCAGCTTTCAATCTTCTGGCATAAGTTGATATGTTTCCACTGAAAGAACCAAATTATTTGAGTGTCTGTGGCCATGATTATGTTTTCTTTAATTGACATAGCTTAAGGTGTACAATGAGTTGGTTTGATCATTTATATAAGGCAAAATGACCACCACAGTAGCGTTAGCTAACACCTCTATCACATCACATAATATCATTTCTTCTTTGTAGCAGAACATTTAAGATCTAGTCTCTTAGCAACTCCAAAGTATATAGTACAATATTGCTAACTATAATCATATGATTATATCTTTAAGGAGACATCTTTAAATTGGACAAACAAAAGTAATACATACTCTCTGCAAAAACCAATCAGAAAACGTCAAAGAAATTTTTAAAAAATGATTTATTTTCCCACCACTAGGAAATAACCACTATTAAATTTTTAAATATAATTTATCAAACTTTTCTCCTGTACATACATATCCTGTTTATATATTTATATAACTGTGATGTCATTCATACAGTTTAATTTGTTTTTTTCACTAAATATGGATCTAATTCATTTTTTTTTAATTTGCTAAATAGTAGTTTTTAGTTTCTTTATTTCATAATTGTTTTTTTTTTCCATCTCCAATGTTCCATTTAAAAATAAAATTCAAAAACTGTAATGACTCTCCTGGATACATGTCTTTGCACACTTATATCTTTAGAATAAAATTTCTCAAAATGGAATTGCCAATCGAAGGGTATACAAACTCTTAAGGTGTCTGATACATACTGTAAAATCACCTTTTAGAAAGCTTCTGTCAATTTGAATAGCCAATAGCAAGCTTACAATAGTGCTTATTTTGTAAGCTCTCCAACATTGGATATTATCATTCTTTTTAATATTTTATTGTTGGGATAACTTGAAAAACCAAATGTCAAGTCCAATGAGTACCTGGGCCTTTTAAGACTATAGAGAGCATCTTAGTAGTAATAGGTTAGGGGGGAAGAAAAGACACATGCAAAAGTGTAATAAACTGTAATTTCTAATATCTTTTTTTCTTTGAGGAAGAAAAACTTCCTTGAGAGAGTCATTTGGAAGTCACTCTTGAGTAATTATTACAGTTACACGTGTATACAGAATACTGGGGAGGATCACAGGCATTTCTGCCAGGTGGGAACAGAGAAAAGCAGGCCATGAACTCTTAACACAATATTTCATGTCTAAAACTGCTCGGAGGGGCAAGGGTGGATATTTACTTCAGCAGTTCATGAGATAGCAGTTTCTTGTCTTCTACCACCTTACACAACCACACTTTACTCTGCTGTAAAATGCAGAACTTGCCAAGCTCATTTATTTGATGGTATTCGCTATAACAGCCCTAAAGGCTGTGCAGACATTTGAAACTTGCCACTACCAAGTCAGTTGTGAAGTAATAGCAAGAGAGGGAATAAAACATGAAAATTCTCAGTGCTCTCTCCACCCCGACACTTTTGATTGACATTTATCTCCCCAGATCCAGAGAATAGGAACCAAGCTCTCAAAATGTTTCCATACCCAACCTGTTTTTGCTGAGAGGAGGAAAGAGTAAAGGAGGGGGAGGAGAAGTAACCGCAGTGTATGTCGCTGTCTACAGAGCGGCCGTTTCTGAGTAACCGCGTCACTTAGCTTAGCTTGGCAATCGGATGCTGAAAACCTAGAGCTCGGTTTCTCAAACAGTAGACCTAGACCAATTAAAGACCTTCAGTGCCATATCGCTGGTAGTGCTTCCAAACGATTATTGGGACCATGTTCTTTTCACCAACATATATCGTTCTTCACAGTGATTAAATCACAGTTATAACCATTTTCCTGCTATGCTACATCATTTTTATTGTTCACATGGTAATTTATTGGGGAAAATGAAGAAAAGATCCTTAAAATAAACCAACAACAAGCCCAGGAAGGTTAGTCCTAAAAAATTGCTGTGACAAGCCATTCATATTTCTTAGAGGCCACATAAAATCTCTTGAATGTGCCACAGTTTTTTTTTTTGGCTCATGAGACTACTCCATTTGTAAGCATCCACTTTGAAAGGCATTTTAAAGGAGATGAAGTGGTTGTACAAACATGTTATTTGGGAAAGACTGACGCAAAAATTTTTTTCTCCTGTGTCTCTGAGAAAATACATCAAACCCATATGTGAAGCCAACTTGGCATACTTCACCTGCTGTAGGAAATGCATCAAAATGATCTGATGTGGACAAATTGACATTGAAAAACACATCCACTTCCTAACTGTCTTAATATAGCTTAGTGCCTTTAAAAAAATATTATTATTAGAATATTTAAGTCAACAAGACTTAACTAAATAAGATAGGGTGGTTGAAGACTATTTGGTATGTGAACTCTCCCTTTGAAAGGGACAAATAATACAGAGGGCCAGGATCCGCCCAATATGGAATTAGAAACACCATGAGAATGATTGTAAATTACTCAAAGAAAAATGTACAGTTTTATATAAACACTTTGGATTGACTTAAACATTTAATTTTAGCTTAATTTCAACCATGTAGCCTCCCAGTAATTACTTATTTCATATGTATGTTGTATGCTAGACAGCTGAGACTTGAAAAGATAATTGCTTCAGTTCCCTGTTTCTAATGCAGTAATTCTAAAATTTCAATGTGTATAAGAATAATTCAGGGAGATTTCAAGGACCCACCCTATAGGGTTCAATTCAGTATTTAATGTGTGACCAAGAAACACCTTTGCACAAACACCAATATGTATTTTGTATACCTCTTTCCAGATCACAAGAAGCACTGTGCTAATGCATATTAAATCATTCAGAATGCACATTTGTTTGTGAAAGATCTCCAAGGAGAAGAATCTCTAAATCATCTGGCACTTCACTCTAGTTTTTCACCCCTGAGGTGTTCAAACATTTTTTTTAATGTCCATCAAAAATATCCACAAATAATTTAAGACAAGGTACAACACATTAATAGTATGGGCTGCATAATTTGTTCATTTATGATACTCCAGTATCTTTTTCTTGTTAAATAGTTTTAAAAGCATTTTACCATTTGAGCTAGTTAACTTCACTAAGACTTTGCTGCACTCAAAAACTAAATCTCCTACTATCTTTTTCTTCCCCACCCTCCATTCCTTTATAATCTTTTAGCTACTTTATGTCTTCCTGGAATATCTCTTGAGGATTTATACCACATCTGGGGGGAAAAATATCCCAGGAATTTCATTGTATTATTAGTTCTCAATCCTAGTATTTATTGACTGAAATAATAAGTGGCCGCTCAACTAAAGTTATAAATTTATAGGCAATCAGCATAGCTTCCAAATTTTAAATATCGGAATGTGGATAAGACTGTTGTTTTGCCATTCCAGATGTTATTTATTTCTCTGTGGTTTTTACAAAATAAATATTCTAGCAACATTTAAAATATAAACTATGCCCAAAGAGAACTACATATCAAAGAGCTAAAAGAGTTTTTTTCTGAAACTTCAGAGACAGAACTCCAGAGATATGTAAAAGCAATAGATAGAGCCAACACAACCCCCACCCCCACCATGAAAAAAGATGAAATTACAAATATCTCAGTTTGCTTCTTACCTCTAATAAAATGACTGAGAAAAATATTGCCAAGTTAGAACTACTAATTCAGAGGTCACCTATAAAGATTGTCATATGCTGAAGTTTGCATGCTCTGCTGAGGCCTGATTTCATGATATCCTACACTGCCTGTCATGGTGCCTGAAATTTCCTCAGAGTCATTCATTGGATTAAGGTACATTCTCTAAAAGACTCAGGTTTGAAAATCTGAGTTATTTTGAAGAGAATTCAATCTCCCACCCGCAACACACAATAGCATGAACTGATTGACTACATCAGTTCTCACTTCAGGAGACAAACTCACACTGAGAAAATGAAATCCGGGGCTCAACTATTTCAATACTGTGGGAAACATATAGTCACATTACTGTCCCTGCAGAAGTTTGTGGGCCTCACTAAAAAGTACCCAACTGGAAGTCACACCATATTTTTCTCACAATTCTACCTCAACCGAGGCCACAACAACACTTTTTCTTTAGGAAAAAAATATTCATAGAACAAGATTAGCCTTTTACTTCATGGAAATTCAAAGGATCAAACCAGCAGCAACTTGACTAAAATCTCAGGGCTATTCTTCTCCACCAAAGGTAAGCAATTTATTTGATCTGAAGAAAAGCTGGGTGTGAGAATCTCACTTTCTACTTGCAAACCTCCTGGGGCTCAGAGATGTCCAACATGAACATTAGCAGCTTCTCCAAAGTTTGACTAAACCCAGTAATGATAGATCCATAATAGAGGATTAAAATGTTTGTGTAAGTGTGTTTATGTGATATGGGTGTGGGCTTTCTACTGTTTTGTTCTGAGAGAAAGGCCTGTCACCCTGAAGAAAAACTAAGTAGTATTATTCAGGTGGCACTTTGCCAATGGATCAGTAGTTAAGAGGTCTGGGGAGAATCTTTATTTTGCATTTGTTCAGGGTTTTCCAAAATTTCAGATAATTTAAAAGAACATATATACCATTATCTTTATAACTGCTTGGGAAAACAATCTAAAGCATTCTATTAACAGAATTGTTATTCCAAATAATTTACCCACAGTAAAACAGCTAATAAATAATAGAGCTGGGACTAGAGCACAGTCCTTTAAACTCTAGTTCTTTCTGTTCTGTGACATTGACTTTTTTAAATGAGAGAAATACAAAATATCTCTAAATGTACCAGTGTGAGAGTTTACGTCCTTCAAGCCATGACACAAGTAAAAAGAATGAAGGGCTCAGAAGACCAGCCTTGCTGGCAGATATTAAAAATGTTCTTGGAGGGAATAAACCAAGAAAAACAAGGACTGCTTGTAACTGAGGAACAATTTTAAGGAGACAGTCAGTTCATGCTTTCCTTCTGCTTAATAGGCCAGAAAGAGGCTGGCATGGAGCAGGAGGCAGGAGCAATGGGAATGCTCCTAACGTCCCCAGGTAAAACAAACAGCTGAGTGTAACAGTGACCACACACTGCTATACAATGGCATTTTGCATGTTATCTCTCATATTTTAGATGTAGAATTTACTTGACTGTACAATTTTATATGTCTATTTCAGATATAGAATTTACATTTAATATACTATTAGGTTAAATATGATGTGTTTGAAGGAAATTAATTAATGTTTGGATTATTTATAATACATTTGTATCTCCTAAGTAAATACAATCAAGGAGAACTTTATCTTTGGGCCTACAGTTACATGATAATACTTCTCTCATTTGTCTTATGCAAATGAGGAACATACTGCCTACCAGAATTCAGAGAGCTGCATAGTAATCTCAGACCTTATAATTGACTCTTAACCTTGGAAGATATAATGGGAAGTGAAGGGATTCACACTAAATAATGTCTCATTACTCATCTTTTGAAATATACTCATCTATCATATGGACCATGGATTTGAAACTGCTAAGTCAGGGAAAATTCTCTGGAGTATTTTCTATGTAAAAATCTTTTTAAACGACAATTCAGGGGGGATCACAGGAAGATGGCGGCATGAGTAGTTCAGAGGAAAGCTCTTCCCCAAAACATATATATTTATGAAAATACAATAAATACAACTATTCCTAAAAGAGACACCAGTGGATGCAGTACAACAGCCAGGATACATCTACATCTGCGAGAAATCACCATCACATGAAGGGGGTAAGATACAAGTCACAGCCAGGCGGGACCGGAATGCTCACCCACCCGAGAACCCGGCAGTAGAAAGGAGTCAGAACAGGAAGGGAGTGAAAGCCCATGACTGCTAAACAACCAGCTCTAGAAATCCACACCCGGAATGCAGACACAAGGTGCATGGGGTGCTGGATATTAGAGAAATGGAAAAGCAAAACCTGTGGGCAGGTCCCCGCAACCGGTGCCCCTGAGACAAAAGAAAAGTGAGGGCTTTCAGCAAGTCTTAAAGAGACAGGGACCCCATAGTTGGACAAAGTTGCCGTGGCACACATAGTCAGCAACTGGGAATCTTGGGGAAACTTGGGCATCCTAAACACCGGGGAGGCAGTGCAGCTCTGAAGCCCCTCACGGCACTAAGCAGCCTGCCAGTCATTCCTCCAACTGGCACGGACCGCGACACACCGGTCCAGTAGCGGGAGAGTGGCAGCGCATGCTGGGGACGGCGGCACTGGAAGGGACCGAGAGCAGATCCATGTGCCAATGGCACCAGAGGAGATCAGGAGAGGCTTGTGTGAGCCCACAGCAGCAGGACCAAACAGCCCGGGTGCAACTCATGCGCACTGGCAGCAGGGGAGCCAGAGGAGCCTGGTAGAGGCCCGCGTGCACCTGCAGCAGAGCCAGAGGGAACAGGCATGATCCCAGCAGCCAACCGGATTCCCAGCCAATGCACAGATGCCCGGGCAAGACCCAAAGGCCACTGCTGGCACACAGCAGCCCGGCAGGGTTGCTGCTAGCACGGAAAAGCACACCTGGCATGCCTGCCACTCCTCGCAGGGCTCCGTGCTGCTCTGACGGACACCCCACCCACAGCACCTTAGGGGACTAACCCGGTGGCTGCTCCAGGAGTGCGGGTAACCATCACAGGCAGTGGAGAAGGGCAAGGCATCCAGCAAGCAGGAAAGGACTTTCTTCTCCCAGCTGACATACCCGCAACCTGCCTACAGCCACTGCAATCACCAGTCCAAGATACTTCAAACAACACCTGAGAAAGGATCTCCAGAGGCAGACCTAACCAGTCTCCCTGAAAAAGAATTCAAAATAAAAATCATAAACATGCTGACAGAGCTGCAGAGAAATATGCAAGAGGTAAGGGATGAAGTCTGGAGGGAGATTACAGACATCCAGAGGGAGATTACAGATGTCTGGAGGGAGATTACAGAAGCAAAACAAACTCTGGAAGGATTTATCAGCAGAATGGATGAGATGCAAGAGGCCATTGATGGAATAGAAACCAGAGAACAGGAACACATAGAAGCTGATGCATAGAGAGATGAAAGGATCTCCAGGAATGAAACAATATTAAGAGAACTGTGTGACCAATCCAAAAGGAACAATATCCACATTATAGGAGTACCAGAGGAAGAAGAGAGAGAAAAAGGGATAGAAAGTGTCTTTGAAGAAATAATTGCTGAAAACTTCCCCAAACTGGGGGAGGAAATAGTTGCTCAGACTACAGAGGCACACAGAACTCCCGAGAGACAGGATCCAAAGAGGACAACACCAAGACACATAATAATTAAAATGGCAAAGATCAAGGACAAGGACAGAGTGTTAAAGGCAGCCAGAGAGAGTAAAAAGGTCACCTACAAAGGAAAGCCCATCAGGCTATCATCAGACTTCTCAACAGAAACCTTACAGGCCAGAAGAGAATGGCATAATATATTTAATGCAATGAAACAGAAGGGCCTTGAAACAAGGATACTGTATCCAGCATGATTATCATTTAAAGATGAAGGACGGATTAAACAATTCCCAGATAAGCAAAAGTTGAGGGAATTTGCCTCCCACAAACCACCTCTACAGAGTATCTTAGAGGGACTGCTCTAGATGGGAGCACTCCTAAAAAGAGCACAGAACAAAAGACCCAACATATGAAGAATGGAGGAGGAGGAAAAAGAAGGGAAAGAAATGATCATCAGACTGTGTTTATAAAGCTCAATAAGCGAGTGAGGTCAGACAGTAAGGTAGTAAACAAGCTAACCTTGAACCTTTGGTAACCACAAATCTAAAGCCTGCAATGGCAATAAGTACATATCTTTCAATAATGACCCTAAATGGAAATGGACTGAATGCACCAATCAAAAGACACAGAGTAATAGAATGGATAAAAAAGCAAGACCCATCTATATGCTGCTTACAGGAGACTCACCTCAAACCCAGAGACATGGACAGATTAAAAGTCAAGGGATGGAGAAAGACATTTCATGCAAACAATAGAGAGAAAAAAGCAGGTGTTGCAATACTAGTATCAGACAAAATAGACTTCAAAATAAAGAAAGTAACAAGAAATAAAGAAGGACATTACATAATGATAAAGGGCTCAGTCCAACAAGAGGATATAACCATTATAAATATATATGCACCCAATACAGGAGCACCAATATATGTGAAACAAATACTAACAGAATTAAAGGAGGAAATAGAATGCAATGCATTCATTTGGGGAGGCTTTAACACACCACTCACCCCAAAGGACAGATCCACCAGACAGAAAATAAGTAAGGACACAGAGGCACTGAACAACACACTCAAACACATGGACCTAATAGACATCTATAGAGCTCTACATCCAAAAGCAACAGGATACACATTCTTCTCAAGTGCACATGGAACATTCTCCAGAATAGACCACATACTAGGCCACAAAAAGAGCCTCAGTAAATTCAAAAAGATTGAAATCCTACCAACCAATTTTTAAGACCACAAAGGCATAAAACTAGAAATAAATTGCACAAAGAAAGCAAAAAGGCTCACAAACACATGGAGGCTTAACAACATGCTCTTAAATAATCAATGGATAAACAAGCAAATTAAAATGGAGATCCAACAATATATGGAAGCAAATGACAACAACACAAAGCCCCAACTTCTGTGGGATGGAGCGAAAGCAGTCTTAAGAGGAAAGTATATAGCGATCCAGGCACACTTGAAGAAGGAAGAACAATGCCAAATGAATAGTCTAACATGACAATTATCGAAATTGGCAAAAGAAGAAAAAATGAGGCCTAAGGTCAGCAGACGGAGGGACAAAATAAAGATCAGAGAAGAAATAAATAACATTGAGAAGAATAAAACAGTAGAAAAAAATCAATGAAACCCAGAGCTGGTTCTTTGAGAAAATAAACAAAAGAGATAAGTTTCTAGCCAGATTTATTAAGAGAAAAAGAGAGTCAACACACATCAACAGAATCAGAAACGAGAAAGGAAAAATCACAACGGACCCACAGAAATACAAAGAATTATTAGAGAATACTATGAAAACCTATATGCTAACAAGCTGGAAAACCTAGGAGAAATGGACAACTTCCTAGAAAAATACAACCTTCCAAGACTGACCCAGAAAGAAACAGAAAATCTAAACAGA
This sequence comes from Manis javanica, assembly GCF_040802235.1. Lineage (NCBI taxonomy): Eukaryota > Metazoa > Chordata > Mammalia > Pholidota > Manidae > Manis > Manis javanica. Next base: position 63,286,419 of record NC_133162.1, read on the forward strand.
CCAATTACCAGCAATGAAATTGAATTGGTAATCAAAAAACTACCCAAGAACAAAACCCCTCGGCCAGGTGTATTTACATTGGAATTTTATCAGACATACAGAGAAGACATAATACCCATTCTCCTTAAAGTTTTCCAAAAAATAGAAGAGGAGGGAATACTCCCAAACTCATTCTATGAAGCCAACATCACCCTAATACCAAAACCAGGCAAAGACCCCACCAAAAAAGAAAACTACAGACCAATATCCTTGATGAACATAGATGCAAAAATACCCAACAAAATATTAGCAAAACAAAATTCAAAAATACATCAAGAGGATCATATACTATAACCAAGTGGGATTCATCCCAGGGATGCAAGGATGTTACAACATTCAAAAATCCATCAACATCATCCACCACATCAACAAAAAGAAGGACAAAAACCACATGATCATCTCCATAGATGCTGAAAAAGCATTTGACAAAATTCAACATCCATTCATGATAAGAACTCTCAACAAAATGGGCACAGAGGGCAAGTACCTCAACATAATAAAGGCCATATATGATAAACCCACAGCTAACATCATACTGAACAGCGAGAGGCTGAAAGCTTTTCCTCTGAGATCAGGAACAAGACAGGATGCCCACTCTCCCCAGTTATTCAACGTGGTACTGGAGGTCCTAGCCACGGCAATCAGACAAAACAAAGAAATACAAGGAATCCAGATTGGTAAAGAAGAAGTCAAACTGTCACTATTTGCAGATGACATGATATTGTACATAAAAAAACCCTAAAGACTCCACTGCAAAACTACTAGAACTAATATCAGAATACAGCAAAGTTGCAGGATACAAAACTAACACACAGAAATCTGTAGCTTTCCAATACACTAACAATGAACTAATAGAAAGAGAAATCAGGAAAACAATTCCATTCACAATAGCATCAAAAAGAATAAAATACCTAGGAATAAACCTAACCAAGGAAGTGAAAGACATATACCCTGAAAACTACAAGACACTCTGAAGAGAAATTAAAGAGGTCACTAACAAATGGAAACTCATCTCATGCTCCTGGCTAGGAAGAATTAATATTGTCAAAATGGCCATCCTGCCCAAAGCAATATACAGATTCGATGCAATCCCTATCAAATTACCAACAGCATTCTTCAATGAACTGGAACAAATAGTTCAAAAATTCATATGGAAACACCAAAGACCCCGAATAGCCAAAGCAATCCTGAGAAGGAAGAATAAAGTGGGGGGGGATCTTGCTCCCCAACTTCAAGCTCTACTACAAAGCCACAGTAATCAAGACAATTTGGTACTGCAACAAGAACAGAGCCACAGACCAGTGGAACATAGAGACTCCAGGCATTAACCCAAACATATATGGCCAATTAATACATGATAAAGGAGCCATGGACATACAATGGGGAAATGACAGTCTCTTCAACAGATGATGCTGGCAAAAGTGGACAGCTACATGTAAGAGAATGAAACTGGATCACTGTCTAACCCCATATACAAAAGTAAACTCCAAATGGATCAAAGACCTGAATGTAAGTCATGAAACCATAAGACTCTTGGAAAAAAACATAGGCAAAAATCTCATGGACATAAACATGAGTGACTTCTTCATGAACATATCTCCCCGGGCAAGGGAAACAAAGGCAAAAATGAACAAGTGGGACTATATCAAGCTAAAAAGCTTCTGTACAGCAAAGGACACCATCAATAGAACAAAAAGGTATCCTACAGTATGGGAGAACATATTCATAAATGACAGATCTGATAAAGGATTGACATCCAAAATATATAAAGAGCTCACACACCTCAACAAACAAAAAGCAAATAATCCAATTAAAAAATGGGCAGAGGAGCTGAATAGACAGTTCTCTAAAGAAGAAATCCAGATGGCCAACAGGCACATGAAAAGATGCTTCACATCGCTAATCATCAGAGAAATGCAAATTAAAACCACAATGAGATATCACCTCACACCAGTAAGGATCGCCATCATCGAAAAGACAAACAACAACAGATGTTGGCGAGGTTGTGGAGCAAGAGGAACCCTCCTACACTGCTGGTAGGAATGTAAACTAGTTCAACCATTGTGGAAAGCAGTATGGAGGTTCCTCACAATGCTCAAAGTAGAAATACCATTTGACCCAGGAATTCCACATCTAGGAATTTACCCTAAGAATGCAGCACTCCAGTTTGAAAAAGACAGATGCACCCCTATGTTTATCACTGCACTATTTACAATAGCCAAGATATGGAAGCAACCTAAATGTCCATCGGTAGATGAATGGATAAAGAAGATGTGGTACATATACACAATGGAATATTACTCGGCCATAAGAAGAAAACAAATCCTACCATTAGCAACAACATGGGTGGAGCTAGAGGGTATTATGCTCAGTGAAATAAGCCAGGTGGAGAAAGACAAGTACCAAATGATTTCACTCATATGTGGAGTATAAGAACAATGGAAAACTGAAGGAACAAAACAGCAGCAGAATCACAGAACTCAAGAATGGACTAACAGTTACCAAAGGGAAAGGGAATGGGGAGGATGGGTGGGAAGGGAGGGATAAGGGCGGGAAAAAAGAAAGAGGGCATTATGATTAGCATGTATAGTGTGTGGGGTACGGGGAGGGCTGTGCAACACAGAGAAGACAAGTAGTGATTTTACAGCATCTTACTACGCAGATGGACAGTGACTGTGAAGGGATATGGGGGGGGGGACTTGATGAAGGGGGGAACCTAGTAAACATAATGTTCTTCATGTAATTGTAGATTAATGATACCAAAATTTAAAAAAAAGACAATTCACACACACACACTCAAAAAAAAAACACACAATTCACAATTTAATACTATTTGAGTTCTATGTAAATGTTATATCTAGTTCACATCTCAGGAAGACAGGAGCCATAATATCTTAATATTAAACAAGTATTTGAATACTGTGAGTAGCTCTCCAAAGGAATATATTTCCTATGCTAAGAGAAACGGTGTTTCTTTTTTCTTTCTTTTAAATGTTTAGGGATGTACATAGTGGTAAGTAAATCAATCCAACTAAAGAAAAATGAAGATGTTTCTTAAGAAATGGTAATAATAATAATTCTACTTTCCACAACTTAACACAATGTAGCAAATAAATAAATAATACTTCTTTTTGAAAGCATCAAATGCCTTCATTTACTTTGTTCTCATACGCATTTTTCACATTGGCAATTGTGCCCTGAGTTCAGAGACTGGCTACCAAATACATTTTCTCCAAAGCTCATTCAAGTAGGCCGGACAGCAGGAAGCCACGCAGAATCCCATTTACACAGTTAGACACTTTCAAATGCATAGACTACTCAGCTGGATGCTTTTATTCGTTAACACAACAATGAGCATTAACCATAATTTCCACCATTGCAACAAAGAGGGCACAGCCTGTATTTGCAAAAAAACTTGATTGCAAGCTAAGGTCCTGGTGGAAGAGTTATTTTAAAAGAAAAAAAAATTCATTGAAGACACAGGGATTATGAAAAAGTAGTGTAAATCATCAATATTGGAGCTTCGAGGAAATACTCCATGTTACAAAGAGATAATTCTTGAAATAATAGGTTCCCATTGATCCTCTTCACAATTTCACTGCCTTCCACTCTAATACAATCTTTTTGAAAAGCCCAGAAATATAGTTAATAAGTAAATAACTTGTTACCAGGAATCAACACTACTACCAACTGAAATATGTAAATGGTCATTTCTTTCATATGAATGGAGTGGTACCTCCATTAGGCAAAGCATAATTTCACTCCTGGAGCTTGAACTTCTCATGCCCAAGGCCAGTCAGTGGTAGCCTAACCCAAACAAAATCAGTTTATATAAAACGTAAAAATTTCAACAAACCTAAACAGTAATAACCAACAACAATTTTTTAGGAAGGCAAACATTTCTTTGGGACATATCTTATAGCATATTAGACAAAAATTAATCCCTTGAATAAAATCACACAATCAGGGAAATAAACAGTTGTAGAACAATCTTTTAATTTCAAGACTGCTGTGCAGCACGCCTCAGGCGATGATGGAAGTAAGGTGTGATGGGCCAGCCAGGCTGCAACGGCTCTAGGCCTCCAACCCTGCTTCAGCCAGACCAGCTCTGCTTTTATTGATTTTATAAAGTGGTCTTAGTAAAGGTTTTGTTTAAAGAGAAGCTAATGATAATAGTTTTCTGAAAAACCACTGTTTTAGAAACCCGTTTATGGGCCCAGAAAAATGTTATCACTATAGTAGTAACAAAAACTAATTATAAATCCTCTTGATCTTTTTTTCTTATATACATTCAGGGAGGTAATTACAAAAATGATGTTAATAGATTGTGTTATTTCTAGTAATGGAATAATAGTATCTGTTTATTCTAACTTCCTATAATGAACCTGTATTGTTTACATATTTCGTTTTAAAAAGTTTACAGGTAAGGCTGGAAGATATTTCCAATTTACTCTAGCCTCTCAGCATGGCTTATTGAGAAATAACGGTAGTGGTAGGCTCTTAACATGCAATGTCCAATGTCCATCTTTCAGAATCAAACAATAATTTCACATAGGCACATATTTTCAGAGTTCACATCTAGACTGCTTTCTATGGACTAGGCTTTTGAAAAATTCATATGTGATGAATTGTGTGATTTTGCCAGCATTCCATTTCACTTTGAATTAGCAGACAGTTACATAGTAAAAGGTAGTATCTATTAAACATATATAAAGAAACAGATGGGAGATTAAAGTTACTACCTAAATGTCTCTGATAATCTACTAGGTTGCAAATGATAAGACACAGGTAACATATAACTCAAAATATTCACAGCTTTAGCATTTACAGTACTGATGTCGAACAGCAATACAATGCAAATCAAAATTTAAGTTTAAATTTTGTTTTAGCCATACTAAAAAAAGAAACAGGTAAAATTAATTTAAATAATATATAATCTAATATACCCCAAATTATCATCTCAATATGTAATCAATATAAAATTATTAATTAGATATTTTACATTCCCTTCTATTTAACTTTTTGAAGTCCGGTGTGTATTTTGTACTTTGAGCACATCTCAATTGAGACTAGTCACATTTCAAGTGCTCAATAGCCACTTGCAACTAGTCACTACCATATTGGACAACTCAATTCTACAATATTTTAAACATATAAAATTGTAAAGTAGTGTCTTTCCTTACAAAAAAGAACATTACATATTTCCATAATTATCCAAACACCTTCAAAGACTCTTAGATGTAATTTGTTCCAGTCTTATCTACTTTCATTATCTATCTCACATTTCTCTTCAAAGTAGGCATCTGATTTCAGCCAAATGACTTTCTCCAGTTTTCTGTTAAAAAAGTCTTCCTATCAATTTATCTAAATCTTTCCTGTCTTCCAAAGTCCAACACAAACTCCAACACCCATCAGAATGTGTTCCTGATTATTCCACAAGTCCTATAATACCTGTATCATTATTTTTGATGTTTAATTATAGACTGTATTGAATTCTTTTAAATTATGATATATTTACTTAAAGTTTCCTGAGAATAAGGATCATGTTTTATAATTTCCATGTCTCCATCCAGTGTTATCTAGTAGAATATTTTGAATATACTGAATTGAAACACTTGACATAATTCTTCTGTAATTTTTAATTTACTATGTGTCTCAAAGGTATGATCTAGGATGCTTGAACTTCCTTTAAAAAATACTTGATAGATGCAAAGGAAAAGAAGAAGTTTCTGGTAATCAGAGCTGTTAAAAGAAGAAATGAGGGGGTTGAGAGGGTTTCATCACCGAAAGTATTCAAGGAGAGCATAGTTAGCCACTTGTTGGGATATTATAAGGAGAATTTCTAAACTAAATGGATAGTTGGATTTGATAATGTCTAAGTACCATTCTGATTTTAAGGTTATTCTATACAGAAGAAAGCTAATGTGTGAAAATCCAAATTTATGATGCATCTGCTATTTCAGGATCTGTCTGCAATAGAGAACTGGTTAAAGAAATAAATAATTGGGCACTATTTGAAGACCTTATTAGGTTCCATTTACCCACAAATACAAAGTTTAATTTGGCAAAGTTGGCTTACAGTTCTAACAAATACAAAAGAAAAGGTATAAATCTAATCAATTGTACAAAAACCACTTCAGCTCTAAGACAAGATGTTTGCTGCACTGTTCCTAGGGTGGTTTTAACAGCAATAGATCCTATTTTCTAATGACTTAGATGTAAATTGCTGAGGAGATTCTTTATTAGGTAAGACAGGGAGATTGACCTCCCAACCTAGGTCCAGCCCTAAATAATGTCTCCCTCTCTTTATTTCTAAGAATGTAAGACAATACAGGGCTATCCATTCAGCCAGCCATCAGTTCTCTAGATGGTCACTATCCATCAGCATTGATCTGCCCCGGGCAGCATGTCAGATAAGACCGGTTGTGATGCTTTTGACCCCATATTGCCTTGAAATTTCAGAATCAGTAGGCTCTGAAGAAAGTTCACAAATTCAGAATCAGTTAACTCAATTAATAAGTATTAAAATTAGCTTGTATTCCATCCTTTAAAAGAGAGCTTAGTATAAGTAGCTAATTCATATGTGCATGTGTTTTTTATCCAGAGTTCTGACATTATTCCAAAGCATTACTGAGAGGGCTGACATTCCTATTTGCATTGCCCTCTAGGTGATGGTCCTGTGGGGGGCCAAGCTGCTCATCTCATGCAGCACCACCTTCCTTGTGACAACACACCTCAAGAAGAAACAAAATTTCTGGATGGCTGGCTTAAACTAGTCCATATTAAAGACTTATGCTTGCATTATTTAAACAGCTTTGTCTGGAATTCATGCTGCCTTTTCCAGCAAGTTTCTTTGAGAGGTGATAAAAGTCCTCTTTTAATGGCAGAGAACAGTGATGGTGGCCACTTCCCCAGTGGGCACTTTCTGAAAGACAGCAAAGTTGTTCTGCAAGTTTGACTGAAGGTCCAATAATTCAGCTGGCAATAGAATGAAGAAATAAACAAACTTCCATAAGTTAGGGAGTCCCATCTTGCTTTGAAGGCAGAAGACCTGAATCTAATCATGGACTGCCTCAAGCTAGCCTGTGTCCCAGCTGACTCACTTAACCTCAGTGGACTTCGGTATCATCTTGTGTAAAACAAGGTTAAGTGACCTATTTTGGTAAATAACTACTAAGGTAAGTAAATGAAAAAGAAGCCAGCCCATGATGGGTCCCCAACATTAATGGACTCCTGGACACTGAATGACAAATGGGTATTATAACCAGAGAATCACCAATAGGAGCTAAAGTGATGTCCCAGGATGGATCAAGATGGAAACCTGAGGCTCACATAAAGCATCAAGGACGAGATCTAAATAAACACAATGAGCTAAACGGAGTCATGAAAGAGGCCCACTGAATAAGATTTTCAGTGGGAGTCAGAGAATCATGAGCAAAATAAAGGAAGAATTAGGCACCTAGATATAAACCCAGAGAAAAATCATAGTAGCCACAAAGAACATGGTCCAAAGGATGAACTGAACTAACAGCTGCTTGGGTCAAAAAGGACTCTCCAGCTAAGGTTAAAGGGTCCCTGTTACAATGAGCCTAGAATTGGCAAGAACCCTGAGAAACCTCATGACAGAGCAGCAAAAACAGCATGTTAAAAAATCAAAAGGAAGACTGTCCACGAACTTCATGGAAAAGAGATCGTACCGTGCTATTAAATTCAGATAGCAATTCAAAGAGTTTTAAAAATTACATTAAGAAAATCCATTTCACAGTTTAGAGTTCAAATTTTAAAGACCATATTAATTGAACAGCATTACCCTGTGCCGGTAAATTCTGAAAGCTAAGCATTCTTGCCATGTTATTTGGAACACATGGTTTAAAATGGGTAAAGCTTTCGTAAGCAGTTATTAAGAGCCTTTACTATGTATGAAATCCAAATGAAATCCAAACCCAGCCAACTTCAACTCCCTTTGACCACATGCCTGTTGATTTAATGATCAGGCCTGTCATTTCGAGAACTACTGAGAGAACAAAATATAACTGAACAGATCACCTCAGTTGTGCCTGATATGTATAGATCACCTCCACTTCTAATATTTTGAGAGATAATGCTGCTATACTCGATTTTGTCAGAGAGATGTGTTGGATCATTTTAAATTTTTTTATGCTTGGATTTTTTAAAAGGCGATTCAATAGGAATTGACATTTTACAATCCAAACAAGTTAGAATCTAGAAATTCTCATCTTTTCAAAAGAGGTGGGATAGAGACTAGTTATTTCAAGATAATGTAGGTTCTGATCACTATACAATTGCTTCTTAAATATTTTCTTCCATGAAATTGTTTTTGTATTTACCAAGTTTTTCCTAACTAAATACATGACTGTGCTCATATACTGGTCAAGTGCAGCATCAATATCTTGAAAAAGAGTCAAGGGCCCCCTCAAGTGGTATAGATTTGCCAGATAAAATACAGGAAACCCAGTTAAATTTGAACTTGAAGTAAGCAACAAGCTAGGTAAAATGCCATATACCCAATATCTTACTAAAAGATTATGATTCATTTGTAAATTAACCACCAAAATTATGAAATGCCAACTACTTGATTGCTGCTAGACTCCGTGTCACTAGTTTCTTTTACTCAAGTAACAGATGAGACATCTTAATTTTAGTGTTTTACAGTAAAACATAATAGGCATGTATAAAATAATAGTAAGTATATGTTTTGGTCTCTTGCTACTGTATCTGACACAAAGCTTCTGGAACCCTTGTAAACAGGGATTGCTAAAAGGATCTTTTATTCTGATATTTAGTCTTTGACCCCAATTTCCAGCACAGAGCTCATAATACCTTTATAATTTCATGAATGATAGAAGTGTTTGACATAGAGCTCCTAAGTACTTGGAATTTCCTGGGGGACATGAACATTCTTTATTCAAATGACACAGCCATTGATGGGCTCCCCAGTAGAGGCTAGTCTCCGGGAAGACAAAGTCATGATTAGGAGCTTGGAATCCTCAGCCATACCCCTGCCCCACTCCCCAGTTCTCTGGAGATGGGAGAGGGGCTAAAAGTGGAGTTAATAAGTGATCATGCCTGCATGATCAGGTCTCCAGAAAAATCCCCAAAATTTTGGAACTTGGAGAGCTTCCAGGCTGGTGAACACATCCCATGCCAAGAGCATGGCACTCCCCAACATCATGGGACAGAAGCTCCTGAGTGCAGACCCTTCCAAACCTCACCTTATGTCATCTCTTCATCTGGTTGTTCATTTGTATCCTATATGAAACTCCTTATAATACACCAGTAAATTTAAGTGTATGTTTCCTTGAGTTCTAAATGCCATTCTATCAAATTATCAAATCCAAGGAGGGGAGTCTTGGGGGCTCCAATTTATAGGCAGTTGGTTGGAAGTAACTGGCATTGCAATTGGCAACCTGGAGTTGCAATTGGCATGTGAAGTTCAGGGGAGACAGCCTTGTAGGACTGAGCCTTTAATCTGTGGAATTTGATGCTAATTCCAGGTAGAGAGTGTCAGCACTGATTTCAACTGTAGGACACCCAGCTGGTGTCACAGAATTGCTTGATGTGTGGAAAACATACACATCTGGTGTCAGAAGCACTGTGAGTGTGGTAGTGTGAGAGTACAAGAAAGCACAGGAGAATTTTTCTAAGACAGCATGTCACAGAGAGTGAAATCAAACACTGCAAAATTTTCTTAGGCAACACTTACAACAATTCCAGCAATATTTAAATACAAAATCTGCTGGGTGCAAAGAAGGAAAGCATAAGGTTTTGTGCAATTGTAAACCTGGGTAGGACTGCCAGACTTAGCAAATAAAATACAGGACGAACAGTGAAATTTGAATTTCAGATACACTGAAAAAAATTAATATAAGTGTGTCCCATGCAATATTTGAGATATTATTGTGCTAAAAGATTATTCATTGCTTATCCAATGGTCAAATTTAACTGGATGGCTTGTACTGTTTTCTAGCAACCCTGTACCTGAGGGTTCAGGGAAGATGTTCCTGAGGAAGTGGGCTGATCTAAAATGATTGCAAAATGATCTTTAAAAATGTTATGGGAGGAAAAAAATGCATTTTTAAGGAAACCCATCACAGTTGTCCTAACTGTCTATGTTAAATTAAAAGCAATATCCTATATAAAGCCTGACGGTCAGGGTTAGCTGGATCCCACTGTGCTTTGACTCTAATCTGTAGAGATTCTTCTCAGAGCTCTTGACACACTATCTTTGTGAATTTTGGACTATTTGTCTATGAGACAATAAACCCCTGAGAGCAGCAAACACATCCTTCCCTCTGGAATATGCAGAAGCTAGTTTAATGCCAGACATACATCTTGAAGCATTAATAAACTTTTTAAATAAATAGGAAAGTTGTAAACTGTATTTTAATAGTAAAATGGACACTAGCCAATGTAAATTTGTTATAAAATTAAATATATTTATTCTAGCTTAATCCCTGTTATATTCACTGATTTCACATTATACACGCATGCATGAAGTATTCAGATAAATGGATAAATATATTAGTAGGTTTTAAGTCAGTTGTGAGACTGCACCTGCAGAATTAAAGCTAATATTTTGAGATTAAAAATCAAATACTTATTAAACAGAGGCAGAGTTTTAATATATTTTAAGATAAATTCTTTAGCTCCCAAATAGAGCACTATAAAGCTTTTGAAAGTCACATAAACCTGATTAAGTGATAAAGAACTATTACAGTAAAACATAATAGGCATGTATAAAATAATAATAAGTATGTTTTGGTCTCTTGCTACTGTACCTGACACAAAGCTTCTAAAACCCTTGTAAACAGGGATTGCTGAAAGGATCTTTTATTCTGATATTTAGTCTTTCATCCCAATTCCCAGCACAGGTATCTGTCCCTGAGGAACTGTTTAATATACCAAGAATTACAAATGAACCTTCCAGGGGAAATCTGGGAAAAAATAGTTGGGAAAGATACATTGAGAGGTCAAAATGGTGCTGTGTACATACTCTAAGCCTATAGTATGTAACAGCTGGGGCTGGCATTTTACATAGCAAAGAACTTGCTGTGCACCAAATTGTGTCCTCCCAAAATTCATATGTTGAAGCCCTAACCCCCAATTTAGAGATTGGGCTTTTAGGGGGTAATTGAAGTCAAATGAGATAGTAAAGACAGGGTCCTGATCTGATAGGATTAGTGGTTTTATAAGAGGAGGGAGAAAGAGATCTCTCTCTCCGCACCCATGCACCTAGGAAAGAGCACACAGCAAGAGGGCTGCCTTCTGCACACACGGAGGAGAGCACCCATGGGAACCGGACCATGCAGGCACTCTGATCTCAGACTTCCAGTCTCCAGAGCTGTGTGAAAATAAATTTCTGTTATTCCAGCTAGCCAGTCTATCGTAATTTGCCATGGCAGCCTGAGCAGACTAAGACACAGCTGAAATAAAAGCCTTATGCATTTTCTCATAGACCCAGAAAATACAACCTGAACTTCTCAGCTCAGGATTCCCTTCTGAAATGTCAATAATTTAGTGAATGTTTCAAAATCTCATCTTTTCAACTTCAGACTTGTCCCACTTCCCACCATGAAGGCAGGCCATTCTATGCAAGTTCAGGAGAGCTTATTTGAAATCACAACAATCACTAGAGATTTTAAGCAAAAGTAAAATGAGTAGTAGATTTTACCTACATTTCCTGGGCCTCTGCCTGACTAATGAACTAGGTGTTAGACCAAAGGTAATCTGAAACAGTGAAAATATATACTTAAGAGCACTTTCACAAAGCATAATGAAAACTCTGGTAGCATCTGATTAGATGCTCTTTTGAGAACTCCAGGTGTCCTTAGCTGAATGATAGCATTATACATTTGCCCATTTATAAATCTATATAAAGGCATCTCAAAAATACTTTTAGCTACCTAAATAATAACATGTAATAAAGTTTGTAATCTTTAAAAGATTTGTAGCATTGTTTTCATGTTTTGCCCAAAACATCCAGTGAAGACAGCAAAACATTTTCTAAGAAATAATAATTTCAAAGGAACATTTTGGTGGGGATATTCACTTTTTAAATGAGATGCTACTATTGAGACTCACTTATACTCTTTCTCAAAAGGAGGAAACTTTGACCATATAAGTTTTTAGTACAACAGAATCCTGCAGGCAATGCACTCTTGCTATAGGATGCCCTTTAAAAAAATTAATAAAAGTCAAACACCGGTGTATTAAAAATATCGTGAACAATTTAAGTATCATACAGACTGGAGCTTTCCCTTCAGGACTCTGTGTATCCTATCCATGGGCAGACCCACATAACAGGTCAACTTTTAAAGAGACTATTGTGTAATGAACACAGAATCAGAAAAGGTAGCTTTGTTAGTAGTGTTGAACATTTAATGACAGATCTATCAAAACAGATTGGGTCATTTCCACGATTAAAACCGTGATGTTTAAAGTCTCTTGACTAGATTCCCTTCTCCCTAGGATGACATTGGATAGACAATGAAAATATTTGGGGGCTCATAGATTTTACCAAGTGAACAACTATCTTTCTGGAGAGGCAAAATGTATACTTGGTCACCATATTATGGGACTTGCATTAATAGAAAGACATCGATACTGAAGCTCAGGAGTCATGGCTCTACTGCTATATATACTTCAGCCAGGTAAGGGCCCCACCTGGTTCCAGGTTTATAATCTATCCAATTAGTGTGACTAGACTAGGTGATTTCTAAGTACTTAATGGTCTCAGTGGCTTAACATTCAGAGTTCTACACTGGAAAGATTAAAAGGTTTGCTTACTACTTAGTGTTAGTGATCTATTGAAGTTTCTGAACACTGCCATTAACAGGGCTTATAGACCTACAAAATCAACACTATGGATTTATGGGGAATTACTCATTTTCCCTTAAGTTCACCTGTGCTGAACTGTCCTTATATCTGCACCTTCAGGCATCCCACCAGGGCCACTTTTTTGGCAGAATATGAACAAAAGGCTTTCTGTGGGAAGCACCCCAATGAAATGCTCTGCTCTGTTCAGTGAGTAGCTTATTTCTTCAGCAGACTGACCCAAGAGTGCCCAGAGTGGAACTGTGGAACGGTAACCAGCACAGCATGCTACAAAGCAAAGGAAGAGGACTCCTGCCCACGGAGGCAGGCACTGTGCAGTTTCCAGCCTGAGCTGATAAAGACTGTGAGCTGCAGTTGGAACGGCTGTTGCTGAATGCTTTCTGTGTGCACCTGAACCACTTCCGAGCAACAATAGTTGCTCAAAACTAGTTTGAAGCAAAAACAGTTGCTTCAAAAGAAGCAAAACAGTCCCTTCTTTCCTTTCTTCTGTACTCCTGGAAATGCTGACTTCTCTGACAAGCAAAGACCTTCAGTGACTTCAGATAAAGTAACAACACACAAAGATGTGCACCTCCAGCATGTTGGCCGTGACTGGGTCAGATAAGGAATGACAGGAGACTAATAGTCTTTTAGAAGAAACAAGGCGGTAACCAGAACAGCCACCCTTCAAGTTCTAACAAAAGTTCAGTGGACTGAACAACAGAACAGGAATATATTAGGAAAATAACATCTCCTGCCAGACCTAGATGGGAACTTCTCTGGGAAAAATGTGCTGGCCCCTTTCATGAAGGAGTGAATGCTTTCAAATAAGAAGGTACAGGAAATGTGTAGGGGGGTTTGACAGGGAAGCACAATTCCTGAGTCAGAGGAGGACCTTCTGTCTGGAGGGCAGAACAGCGCAGGGGCGAGGGGAACCCCAGGATGGAGTGCAGATAACTGGAATATATTTAATGTCAACGAATCTTGATCCCCAAATTGCTCACAACATCTGTAACAGTTGCTTATTAGGTTGCTTTACATGAAACACCAAATAATGGCATATGGTGTATATGAGCCTAAATAGGAAGTGGATACCTTCAAAGATGGATATTCATGAATTAGAGCAAAGACTTATCACTTATCATTTTGAACATAAAAAGCTACAAAATAAATGTCAGGAAAGGAGCCTGACTTTGGGAATAGACAGATTTGTGTTTGAAACCCTGCTACTTGGCAGATATGAGAACACAGGCAAGTTACTTAATCTTCTGAGCTCCTTTTTCCTCATTTGTAAAATGAGTTAACACCATCTGCCTCATATGACTGTTGTGACAAATCAAGAGAAATAAACAAATAAATAAACATTGTCAAGTCCTAACAGAGTGACTGGATCGTAATACATAATCAATAGGCGTTACTTCTGTCAGCTTCCTTTAGCTAGTAGAAATGATGATATCGTTAACCACCACTAGTTTTTCTTCCTCCCTGCCCGTATATTCAAAATAACTCAGTTTCAAAAACTAAATCTCAAAATCTCTTAGCTGGACTGAAGTTTGCAACTCGTTTCTAATTATTTTCACAAAGCCACTTAGGAGATGAGCTGTTTGCAAAAAGCTATGTATAAGCTTAGAGTATGACATGAATGAATCACAGATACATGTATATTTGCTACTAGAAGGGAGAAAGGAGTTCCAGAAATATTTTCTCATTAAAGTTACTTTCAGTCCTTTTTACCTATAGGGTACCATTTAGTATATCAGTTATTTTAAAACTTCATGGCACCTAATAATCTAGTTTGAAAAGTTCATAAATGTAAAATCATTATAAAAATATTTTTCTTAGTGAATAGCCAGGTATTTTTAAAATTAGTTGTCCCTTAAAGATCATATTGGAAATGAAGTGGTGTGGTAAGTGGGGAGTGAGTCAACAAACTGTATTTTTGGTTTCTATGTTTACTCTTTAGAAGGTTTTGCTAATAGATGAGAAAATGTGTTTAATTTTCATAAATCATACTAAGTCTTAGGTTAAGACAGACCAGTGAAAACTGCTTTATTATAAGGATACTATTCCCTTAACGGTCTGGCAGTTTTAAAGACAAAATCTCAAAATCTCTTAGCTGGACTGAGGTTTGCAACTCGTTTCCAATTATTTTCACAAAGCCACTTAGGAGATGGCTGTTTTGCAAATTAATCTTTCATGAAGCTCTCTAAGGGTCGATGTGCTTGTATTAGTCACCAAGCATGTTCAGCTTCTGAGAATACTAGATCATGATTAATTCAACTTGATATTTTCCCTAGCATTTACTGTACCCATCAATAGAGGTTCATGCAACAGCTTCCCGTAAGCCGACTACCTTAAAAGCCTGAAAACATTCAGCTGTGGAAACAAAGGTGCATCTGTTCTCCTTCCATGTGGAAGAAATGATTTTCCTATACAAACAAGAAAAGCATATGCAAAATACTAACATAAGAAACTGTATCACTACACTTATATAAAGGTGTGGCAAAACTAGACTAAGAGACCGCCTGGGTAAAGACGGGTGCAACTGAGAGAAAGGGGTCTAGTTACCAGTCTTTGCTCTGATACTAGCTCTGGTTACTCTCATGAATTGCTATCTTGAAACTAGATTTCCTCACCTAAAAGCATGTTTGCTCTGCAAGCCAGTCCCTGTAGTGTAGGACTAAGATGAGGGATTCTGAAACAACAACTTATATGGGTGTGTGATCCAGCCAGCATGGATTCAAGTCCCCGCTCTGCTGCTAAAGGAGCTTTGTGATACTGGACACATTATTTGCCTCTCTGTACTTGTCTCATCACTAAAATGTGGTTAATAGTAGTACCTACTTCACAGTGGTTGGGAGGATTAAATGAGATTTCATGGCCTGGGACACAGTAAAAGTATAATAAATGTTAGCTGATTTATTAGTATTAATATTTATATTATAAGTACTATAATCATCACTTTATTCTGGAAAAAAAAGCAAGTTTGGTGGCTTACAAGGCAAGAAATATGGAAGTAAAGGAATCCAGCAGAAGGGACAGTAAAGGTATGATGAACAACTTGAAGCCATAAAAGCACTAATTAATTAAAGTATTTGTTAAAATCATTCTTAAGTTTAATCAAAAGACTAAGGAACCATCCTCTAAATATTTCAATTTGCATTGTATCTAATATTTAGAACAATCAGAAGTCAGAAATTCCAAGTCTTTCTCTTACATACCCTATGATCTTAAGGATGCTTAAGATCTTAGATATGCTAAGATCATAAGGATGATTTTTAGGTAATTTAATATTTGAATATATAAGCCCAACAGATACCTAGAAGTACATGAGAAATAGGGCAAGGTAGGGGAATAAAGACAGAGAAAAAGAGAGCAGGAAGACAAAGAAAAATGGATTTTTTGAGCAGCAATCTAAATACCAAAGAGATCCCACCTTGGGCTACTCAGAAAGACTTTACTGTAAATGCAACAGATTTCTGCCAGCTGCCCTGTGGCTGGCTTCCCTTGGGGATTATCATATGTGATTATTTCCAAACTGCTACTTCCATCCCCTTGAGCAGAGGCCCAGCCTTCAAATTACGCTGATACTCAGAGCCTGGTTTCTTCCCCGAAGAAAGTGAAAGGGTGGCCGGCAGGGCAGCACTATGTACGACCCATCCTCAGGGGGCCCAGCTGAGGACCAGGCTATCTGTCCCTGGGCAGCTCTGGGCACATCTCTCCGGAGCCACAGATGCACAGTAGCCCAGACCCCGTGACTCCCTATATTCTCTCTCCAAACAGGCTGTGTACTGAACACTGACTTGCAGCAGAGTTAGAGCTCCTAACAAAAGTTTGTGTGCTCCGGCTTTCCTGGAGAAACGGCCTGTTGGTCTGGGGAAAGGAAATCCCGGGGCAAAACACCTTCAAAAGCCAAAATCAGGCAAAGGGAGAAATAAAGTTTAAAACCCTTTTATTTCTCACAAACTGCAGTCCCAGTCCATCTTTCTTCTCTGCTCTAGGAGCAACCACACCGGCCCTCCCCCTCACCTCTCAGGTACAGATAAGCCCTCTGTTGCCCAGGTAATTACCCATAGATATGGAGATGAAGTTCTCCACCCCTGAGGAAAGATGCAAATGAACTAAAGCCATACTTCCACCTCTGAATGCCTATTGATATGCAGATATACTAAAGCCAGGCGAGATATTCTGAAAATGTTTCAATTTTACCCACAATCCACCCCTACAGAAATCTCGCCTTACGATTTACTCGATCCCTGTCTTCCGACCAATCTAGTAACATGCAATAGTAACAGCAATAAAATCTTGATAATCCTCAAACCAGAGGATTCAGCCTATGCAGATTAAGCAAATGTACTTTACAGCACAATCTCTCACTAAGCACAAAATATGTTTCTACACTTGTTTACTCATTCCTAACAATCATGCTAGATTGCTCACAAAACTTTTACCAAACATTAGACAAAGTCAAGCCTCTCTTTGAACATTATTTTCTTGACAACAGCAACACAATCATAATTCTCAAGCCAGAGGATTCAACTAGTTTCAAAGTCCCATGCAGATTAAGTCCAAAGCTCATCCATTCCAGCCATCACGCGGCAGCTGTAGCCAGGGGGGCGCATCCAGGACACAGAGACTGTAGAAGCAAATAACCGTGATGGTCGGGGGCCAATTTGCTG